>NC_056750.1:643319367-643509367 GCF_019279795.1 Protopterus annectens
TCACAAACAGCATCTTATCAAGTACTTTAGTCATAGTCAAGCAGTTCAGGTGAATAAAAAAACTATAACTGAAGCACTGAATATAGTAAGGGAAACAGGAGAAATAGAGGTGGGATCATAAGAAATGAGAAGGAGCAAATTACATAGAAAAAAATGGAATTTGTGCAAACAACACACACTCGCGCGCGCGCACACACACACACACACACACACACACACACACACACGCACACACACACACACACAGAATAATGTTCAGCAGGAGTCGTGAGGTTTAACTTATAGCAGGATTTGAGCAAGTTGTGTAATGTTAGTGTGAATGTTAATTGTTAAAAAAAAAAAACATATATGTAAACTGCATATAAACTGATAAATGTCACTATGGTTTGTTTTCATTTCTGTTAGTGTATATGTACATCTGCCACTGTTGCAACTGTGATTTAATAAAAGTGTTAAAAGGTAGAATAAAAAAAATACCATTCATAAAATCAAATCCATAATGCTGATTTCTTAGTACAGTGAAATTTAACATACTGAAACATACCACAGCTGTTATGAATTTAAACTAATAAAAATCAAGCACTTTTTCTAAAAACGTGCTAATAAAATATGTAGCATAGGGAGGCAGCATCTACACTGCTTTACCCCTTCTATAGTTCGAGTGGGTGGTATGAATGAACTACTGCGGCATGGCTAACCACCCGGTGCTGTAAACCCTGGCTCGAGATGTGACACCCACCCCTGCCCCATGTGCAAAATGGGAAAAGGTTTGAGGATGAATGGATGGATAGTGACCACAGAATTAGGGTAGTTAGAGTATGGTGGGTATGAGGCATTGTTCCAGCACTGCATGGGATGCAACCTTTGTCTGTAATGTTTTATTTCACACTGATTTGGTGTTTCATTATACAATGTTACTTCAAATTTCGGTATTTTGGATTCAGTCTTACTGTATTCTTTTTACAGATGCACTCACATAGCATTAGGTACACACATTCAATTAAACAGCAGCATCAGGTTTTCTCATTTCATTTTTACTTTCTGATGCATGCATGTTTAGAGGCATTACCCAATCCAGAGTTGGCCCAGCTTACATTTTCTCTGTATCCATTGTGTTAACATAAGGAGAAATTACCCATGGCCATGACTGACCACTTAGCATGGTGCATTAGAGGACAGTATTCAAGATTAGAAAATCTGGGAATGGAACAGAATAACTAATACCATCAGAGTCCTAGAAGAATTTTTTTCACTTTATTTTCTGCATGTCACCTGAATGCTACATGTCAAGCATACTTTTGTTCTCTGGTATAACATAGTTGTTTTTCTTGACACGTGGATTTTATTAATTATTTTTAGTTTGCCATGAATAAAAATCCCATGCACTTGATTAAGTGGGTGAATGGCCGAAGCAAGGCCTTTCTTGTTACCTCTTCATCCTTTTGTCACCCCTGCCATATAGCTTGCCTTCCTTTTCTGTTATGTCCTGTAAGATAATGTTAAATCTACTGCTTTGGGTAAAGATGTTATTGTTCTGCCTTAATATCTGACATTAAATCTATTCATCTGTAAAGGTTAATCTATTTCTGCAGAGTACTTTGTATCAGTAACAACTTGTGCTACCTACATTTGGATCCATTGTCAAATTATTAACTTTTTATGTAACTTTTAACCTAATACTCATAGATGGCCTCTCTAAGGCTGGTCACATACTCACCGAAGGACTAGACTCTTACATGCAAGGCATGATGCTGCACAAAATTGATTGAAACTTTAGATATTAACCATGATTTTCAGTATAAATGCTGCTGATAATACCCCACCTCTGCTGTGCAGTCAGAGAAATGGATACCACTGAGGTTTTGATTTTATGCAAGTGACTCTTCTTTCCTGGCTAAAGCACTGAATATATGCCTACGTAGTTATATAATTGCCAGGTTCATTTCCTTTATGTAATTGAGATATGAACTAGGAAATAACTTTTAATGAAGACTTAAACCAAGTCTGAAATCATTGTATTGTGTTTGGCAGAAAGCAAGAATATGTTCATACATTTAATTATTCTGTATTAATACTAACTTGTTTTTTTTCTGGAATATGGAAACAGTCTAGTAAAATATGCTGTCCAACACGGCTAAAGTAATTTACTTCAGTAACCAGGGAAAATGCTGAAAAATTATAGAGTTTAGATGTACTAGTAAGAGACCTTAATAGAATAAACAGGTAGTTGGGTAGATTAATATGGCATCAGTGAAACAATTAGTTTACTTTATTTGTAGCTCTGGACTGAACAACACATGTTCCTAGAAGGACACACACCTAATTTGAAAGCTAAACTATGTAAGTAACTTGCATTTAAACTCCAGTTAAGTAAATAAATACATAAATAAATGTGCCATCTGCCTCTCTGTGAATTATATACTTTGTATGTGTTTTATCTAATTGTGCTCAGCTTTCTCTAAAAACATTGTGTTTAAAATGCACAGAGCAATCAAAGCTTGTTGAAATTGTATTTGTTTTAATAGGGGTACGTGTTTTGGCTTGAATGTAAACTGCTATTCATTCTCTGACACCCTCTACCCTTGATAGCTTCGTGGATCATATCTATCTTAATGTTATGTAACCTAATGCACTCTTTCATTGCAGGTTTGTATTTTAATGACACTATTAAAATATATCAGAAAACATCTTTAAAAAGTAAACTAAACCATTCTTTCTTCCTCTACTAAGTCACCAGAGAGCAATATTTCACCCAGATCCTAGCTCAGCAGGGATAAATAAATCAGTTATTTTGCCCTCTTGGGTATGTTGTTGAAAAACACTTTTAGAACACAGAGATGTTGAAGTCTGAAACACTGTAGGAGATGGGTGATCTGATGAAAACCTGCAATGAAGCACAAAAAAAAAAAAAGACAGATATATAGAGTTGATTGATTAGATAAATGTTGGCAAAGAAGCAGCAAGATGTGAAAGAATGATCTAAAATATATGGTTGTAACTTGGGAAGTATGTAATGGGACGGACTGTAAGTCTGCCAAGGAGTGAGTCATTCAATCCATTGATGGTTTCTGATTTCATTTTGTAAGTACGCATCAATCCCCGACTAGCAGTCCAGAAGCAGTATATTAAGCTCACATGCAGGTTATTGAGATTTAAATTAATGTGCATATATTTTGCTTTTGCCAATTTAATTTGTCCTGCTGTTAATATTTAAAACTGCAGACATATAAAATAGGTTGGAATGGGGTCCATAGGTCATATTATTCTATTCACGGTTAACAACTCTGTACTTTCCACCCTTTTTTTTCCTTTTCTGTGTGCCTCACTTTGGGAGATATTAAACTGAATATTCTGCCACTGGCCCAACTCACTACCTTTCTGCCACTTTTTTAAAACGGTACAAGGTCTGTTCCACTCACATCTCCTTCCTCAGTGATTCTAGTAGTCTCTTGAACACCTGATATACTACATGACTAATCAGTCACTGGCACAGAAAGCTACATGCCTGAACTCACCAGTTCAGTACTTTATAAGGTTTAGAAACTTTCCTTGACCTATTGATCTATGGTATTAACCAAAACAGTTGGATTTCTGACAAGTAATTTATGCCTAAGGGCGAGGAAAAAAAAGTTCAGAAATTACATAATTCATGGGTCACTAAGTACAGTAGTCTAGTGGAACATTATGTTCCATAAAAGGGAAAAACAGTGTGTTGGACTGTTAGTTTAGAGACTGCCATTAGCTGCAGTTTCAGTTTTGTAGGGAAGCTACCACTAATTGGTGTGTGTGTGTGTGTGTGTGTGTGTGTGTGTGTGTGTGTGTGTGTGTGTGTGTGCGCGCATGTGTGTGCGTGTGTGTGTTTGTGTGTGCGTGGGTAGGTGGGGGTATCATACACATGAGAGTTCCTATTAATCATTTTATGTAGGAGATGTTTTTCTTGTCAGCTACACTGAATAAAGCATGCTTCTAAGCCTTTCCCTGCCATGCCATGAAGATCTCTGGAAAAGAATAACAATAGTTTTTGTGTTCCTGAGACATGGTAACTCTGTCTGTGTAAATTTTGTTCGTTGTGAAACCTAATCAGTTTGAAGTTTTGTTCTTTAGTAATGCTAAGCCACCTACCTGTGTGCTTCTCAACTTCTTAGAGCAAGAAATCTGGACAAAGCTTAATCGTGGGGCAATGACTCAAAAATAGTGAGAGATTTTAAATATTACTGTTACACACTTAGAAAGTTGCTAGAATAACAGGATTTGTCAGCATGCATTTTCTGAAGGGTATAAAGTCTGAAACTGAAACATGTCATTATTTGATGATTTGAATCCACAGTGATTTACCAGAAAACTGCAAATTTTATGAGGAGCAGTCCAAAAATATGAGGCAAAAATCTGGGCAGCTGATAGGCATGCCTCCATGGTAGCTTTCATTACAGAACCAGAGCTCATTTCAGTTATGCTCTGTTTTTAAAGGGCAGATGAAGAGCTCACTGCAAAATATCTGCTTTGTTCTTTTGCCTATAATATCCTTTCATCCTTCAGCACAGTGGACTGATTCTCTTCTTTTACCTTCTTTAATCTTTCGATGTCATCATTGTGAATAACAAATATCTCATCTGTTTGTAGCACACAGCTGAGTGTGAGTGCTTCATGCTAGCCTATAAATACTCCAAAACCTGGGAAATGTATTAATTGGGACCTGTGAAGTGCCTCAAGGGACAGATTGTGTGGATGTGTACCTTCAGTGGGGTGTGGCATGTTTGCAAAAGGATAAAACTCTTATGACAAATGAAATAAACTCACATTTTCTGAAAATGGGTAAGATACAATACATTCCAAATGCTGAAGAGGAAAAGCTTGTAAATCATGATTCCTATTTCTGTCTGAAAACAGGATTCGCATATGAGGTCATGTAGCCATTGCAAATATTAATTTCTTCGTAAAGACTGGAAACATGGATGCTGACCTACCTAGAAATATTTAGAGCAGAACACAAAATTCAGCTTGATCTATCCTTATTATCCTCTATTCCCCTGAAAGCATTATTTCTTCTATTGTTGTAGCATACTTTGCTAAATCCTTTTTTCATGTCCCTTGCTCTGTTTTTGCAATGCATGAAATCTGATTTGCTGCTTAACTTAGTTGAACAGCAATGTTTTGTATTTCATTAGAAACATAGATCTAAAGCTGTGCATGCATCAGCAGAGATAGAGTGACTGAAAAAGGAGAAATAGAAACACAGGAGAGAGACACTGTAGTTCAAAACCATGATAAACACTATAGATAAGTAAATGACTAGAACTTATTTATACATTAATTTTTGCCAAATGATATAGCTAGGTAGATCTGTTTAATACATGTAAACAGAAAACACACAGATGACACATGTAAAGGAAATTATAGATTGCCAGAGACTTAACAAACTAAGTGTTATGGTTTTAGATGTTCTGCAGCTTGATAGGCAAATAAGTGCTCAAAAATATATACAAATAAATGGACAGAAGGATACACTACAGGCGGCTGTATATGGTGTGTATGTAAACAGACAGGAAGATGAACAAGGCTCAAACAGAAACCCACAATGAATGATTAACACTGATGTGCAATGATAGAACAGCAAAGTGTCACTGCAACACAGTGACAAAACAGCAAAGTGTCACTGCAACACAGTGACAAAACACCAAAGTGTCACTGCAACACAGTGACAAAAAAGCAAAGTGTCAGTGCAACAGTGAGACTCAAAACATGCTAAAACTTATTTGAAGCATTCTTGTAGGGGGCTTTAAAGTCAGCACCCAGAATACAGGAGGTTGCACCTCATACCCCTGCTATTTATATATGCTAACTCTGAGATCACTGTGCCTTGGAATAATGGGAATTCTCCGAAGTACAACAGTCTCAACATTAAAACTAATTTCAAAGGAATCCATGTTTTGACATTGCTCTTTAGAGTATCCCTTGCTAGTGCCTAGAGTTTCTGCTTAGGACCCCCTTCCCAAATTTATATTTAGGTATAAATGGATTTCATCTCAATACATGAATTATAAAGGGGATTATGATGGTTCTCTTTTGAAATGATGGCATTCATAATGCCAACTGACCACACACCAAAAAAAAAAAAAAAAAAAAAAAAAAAAGAGAGAGAGAGAGACTGAAAATGCAGGAGAATAGCCAATATTAAACTTTGCTCTTCTCATTTAAACTTGTTTTTTTGTAGGAGGTAAGCCCCCTGCATCTCTGAATGCAGGGGGCAAGCTCCCCAATCCCTCAAACATATATATACCAACTCTGAGCTTTCCAGACCTCAGAGTAAAGGGAATAATATTATGAGAAATGAGCATCTTTGACTTGGTATATGCAAGTCCGTTTTTTGGCCAATCAGTCTCTGTATTTTTTGGGCTCACTGAAGTAGGTCAGTGCATTTCAAATGATTACTAGTTATGAATGGGTCACCCATCACAGCTAAATTATTATTGTGTTCTCAAAATGGATTCAATTCATTAATTTGTGAATTTCTTGACTCCATATCAGGATCATGTTAACAAATAGTTATATCTGTACACCCAATTATGATTCTTTGCAATACATGGGGAATTTGGCTGCCCTAATATGGTACAAGATGAAAAAATATAAAGTGCAGGAGCAGGGAGTATCTGACAGCTTTGAGAGGTGTCCTACATGTCATGTTGCTGCACAAATGGCAACAAGAAGCAGAATACATATTTTATTACCAAACAGCTTTAAATGCTACGAGACACTTTGCCACACATAGCTCTCAATCTTTTACCTCCAGAATTAAGGCCAAAAAAGAATTAGGTGAAAGGCCCCAAATTAGGAACACTTTTTAAGTACTGATACTATTAACTCAGAACTTCTCAAAAATGTCCACATTTAGGAGAGATAGATCAAACATTAGGGAGGTTGCTACAAATTAGGGACAGATGGAAAGCATGGTGCCACAATTTTCTCATTTGTATGACAGGACAAAGTGTGTTACAGATTCCAACGCTTTCTCTAGGCTTTCATTGCAGTTCTGTGGTGCTGCCTTCTGTGTGGCAGTGTGTGCCTGCAAATAAAGAGATTGATATGCATGTACCTTTCTATTGCAAGCTTGCTATAGCACGGTTCTTATGTATGAACCTTACTATAACAAGGCTATTTCTTTCACAGTTTTACAGAATGCTTGGTGTACTGACTGCATGCATTACATGTTAAATAGTGAATATTTGGTTTGGCTGTAACGTTCAGAACTGTAGCTATGTCATTAGGACTGATACTTGATACAGTTATCAGACTTTAGAAATGGGAGCATCTAACTATAGTAAGATTTCACTTTGAAGAGTGATTTTGCAGCAATCAACATTTGTAGTGTCTGGCATCTTTCAAGAAATGAACTTCACTGCAGCAAATATGTTTCTAACATTCTTCCATCAAAGTTTGCTGTTTTCAGCACTGAACATCACATCACATTGTCAGTATTCTAAAGCCGTCCCTATATCTTTCTTTAAATTTTTCCCAGATTTTTACTATATGCTGTAGATTGCATTTTTTCCTTCTTTTTTCCACCATTGAAATTAATTGTTGAGTGTGCGTTAACTTCCTTTACTTGATTCCTCAAAAACAATAAAAGTAGACACACCTGGCAGTGATCATGACTCCTATTGACCTGTTTGTCAGATGTGAATAGGATAGTTTAGGATTCAACCCTTGCTTTACATTTAATTGGACAGTTCTAAATGACTGGGAAATGACTGAAAATTCACATCTTAATGCCATGTTCTCCACGTAAGTGCTAAGTGCTTTTCATTTAATCTTGTACCATTTTTTCTAGAAGACTTATGGATGCACAACCCAGATTGGTTTCCTGTAGAGTATGCCATTTTATGTTTGGTTTTACCTCAGGAATTAGTCTAGCAGGTACTGTCTGTGTTGCTGAACCAGAAGTTTTGTTAATCTCCATTTTTTTTTCCATCTAGCAGAAATTTCTGGTGTAGACTCTGGAGTAGAATGCAGCTCTTTGCTAAATGATGACATGGCAGGTAATGGTTGTGTCTTACCCTAAGTGAATCAAGTATACCAGGTATTGTCTTGCAGCAAGTCTTTGGGGACTATATACTACTGAGCTATCAGAACCCACCATTGTCCACTTTTTTAAAAACACATTGTCCATATCATAAGTAACATTCATTTTCTTTTTTCATACCATGTCACCAACTTCCTTGTAAAATTTTCCCAATCATATGTATTCCTGTCTTTCATATGCCTGGTACAAAGTAGTCTTCATTTTCATGGCTGAATTATTATTTTATTTATTTATTTATTTTATTTTACATTTGTTGACCGGGATAGTCTGTCTGGGTGTGAGCACATTTTCAATGGAGGCCCGGGGAGAAAACCTCCAAAAAAACAAGAATAACATTGTCAGAAACAGTGTCGGTTTTACATAGAATTTAACAGAAATATTTAGAGATAGCAAAGAAAGTTCAATATACAATAGGCACTTTAGTGAAAAGGAGAAAGTTATTACAATATATTAAAGTCATGATATATGTATATATATATATATATATATATATATATATATGTATATATATATATTGTTTTTTTTTTTGAGGGCAGGGGTCCATCTATAGTTGATCATTTGAGTATATTATAATACGTGTACATATTTTAGAATGTTCAGGATAAGTCACTGTAGATCACTGTGGAAAAATAGAACAGGGTAAGCTTCCTTCCTGAACTGAATTATGGTCCTGCAGTGCTTATCTCGGCAAGCAGAGCTGTTTTCCATGGTGCTAGCCTTTGAAATTTGTACAAAGTTAGTTTGGTTTTAGGGGCATGCCATTTCTTGACTCCCTTTTAATCTTTTTTTAAAATTCCCCCTTACATCTTCAGAGGACCCTGATGGCTCTACTACCTATATTTGTTCTGTGAGTTGGGAAGTGTGAGTCCCTGGGCTAAGTAAGAGCTTTACAGCTCACTTTTTTTTCCTGTTTAGGAAGCCCTGTTGGCCCATTCATTCCTCCAGCATTAATTAATTTATTCCTGCACAGGTATGCCATAACTTTAAATGAAAAGCAGAAGAACCCCTTCGGTAAAATACCATAAGGAAGGAATGGGGGTTTACCTACTCTAGAAAAAAAGAGTGCCTTAAAGAAGTTTCTTGTCGGGTGCTAGACTGTACCTTCTGCTGTTGTTCCCTACAAAAAATATTTGCAATAGCATGCTAAATGAGCGGAATTTAGGACATGAACCATCCCTGCATGTGCTATACAGAATATGTATTTCTAAATGCTGGTACTCAGTACTACCCCATAGGCAACTGGCAACTGTGCCCCCTTATACCTTGCTCTCAGGCTTGCTTCTGGCCATCCACATAAGAGAAACAGAGGCAGATGACTATCATCCCTTAATTAAATATTTAAATGTTCGTATTATACTTTATCCAATGTGTATATAATGTTTGTGGTATATTAAGTGTACCTTACGCCATAGATGTTTTTTATATCATAAGACCACCACATTTGTTTTAGTTTTGGGGGGGGGCCATGCATATATCTATACTTGAGACAAAGTTATCTAATAAATCCAACAATGAAAACTATAATTTGTTAAGTCAGACAAAACTCATCCTAGACAATCGTTAATAATTAATGGTAGATTCCTCAACTTCCCCAAAAGAAAGTCCTATTAATTTAATAATTTTTTAACATCTCATGGCGGAACTCAGCTCAGGTATTGTCTGTTAAAGAAGAATTACCCTCTGCAGAGGACACATATCCAACTATATCTGTTGCTTTATTTATTAATTTATTTTCATTTATGTATTTATTTGTGTATTTTTGTTTACTGGCATAGTGTACTGATCAATGTTAACCAATTTCAAGCTTACTCCTGAGTGAAATGCAAAACATTTCACAAACAGAAAAGGCAGAACTATAAGTGGTAACAGAATTGTTCTGATTAATTACATAGAAAACTGTATATATACATTCTAATAAACAAGCAGATTGTAATGTACAATACACACACACACACACACACACACACACACACACACACACACACACACACACACACACACACACACACAGACACACACACGTGCGCGCACACATTAGGTCCTAACGTGGGTCAACTTCCAGTAATTTTGTGAGAAGAGAAGTGACAAAAACGATAGGGATAATGTGGTAGGTGATATGCCCTGTGTTGAAGCAGGAACATTTGGCTTGGATGAAGAGATATTTTTTGAGTTGCATTTTGAATTTGGAGTAAATGTTAATTTCCCTTTGGTCGATGAGGATAAGTTGCCAATAAGTAGGTGCCTGAGAGAAGAGTGCATGTACACTGCTATGGACTTTGGTTCTAGGGATAATGAGAGTTGGTGTGGCTTGTGAGTAGTGTCTCAGGTTGCATGATGAGTTTTATTTTCATGAAGGTTACTTGCAAGTGGAGTAAATGTCTGGAGCTGGAGTAGTTTGTAGAGTTGGGATTCTAAATCTTAAAATCATTAAAGAAAAACATTTGTGGTTCCAGAAAAAAATTCCAGACATCTTAATAATTGTTAATAAAAAAAAAATCTGTCTCCTATGTTGTGCATAATTTTTAATAAATTATTGAATACAGGAAAAGTTTCTAACTGATGGAAAGCAATCAAATATTACTCCTAATTTACAAAAAGGGCAGTAAAAAGAGATATAAAACCACAGACTAGTCAGTCTAGCGTCATTAATCGGCATGTTTTGAAAGTTATATGATTGATTTATTAAAAGATTATGATAAATCATACTCCATTGATATAATCCAACATGGATTCATTACAGAGAGGTCAACTTTGACAAACTTATTTGAATTTCACGATCAAATTAGTATTGCAATTGGCTTAATATTACTCACTGTGTGATTTTTCTGGATTTAGCAAAAACATTCGATACATTATTTTGCACCTCAATTCATAAAACTGTAAGAAAATGCAGCTATAATTCATATTTGGTTAAGTGGTTTGACAGATGGTTAGTAGTATTACTCAGTGAACTAGCCTAGAGTATTAATCGATTCATATCAATGTTTCCCAGGGTTCAGTCCTGGTACCCTTCATGTTTAAGTTGGCATTCCTTACAGCACCTAGGCACAAGTCATGCTGGATTATTAAGTATGACAACACCTCCTAGATGTATAGAAATAACTCAGAATGACACGCTACCTTAATGACATTGAAACCTAGGAAAATACTCCAGGTTTGCCTTTTAGTACAAATAAATGTCAAGTTATGTACTTCGAAAAACTATGCTTAAGACATCCACTCATACTTGATGGGTTACATTTAGAAGAAGTACAAGAATATAAAGATGTTTTGATCACAATAACTTCAAACTTTTCTTTTAAAAAAATATGTTACTCATTGTTTCCTACAAGAGTATAATCAATAAGAAGGCAGTGTCTTGTGTATCCTGTAATAATACATCTTTACAGGCGACTTCTCTGTTCTCCTGAAATAAATATATTTATCATTGTTTTCAATGTCCAACTGCTGAAGTTCTGGTAAAGGTACATACATAAAACTAAGGCAGCAAGGTGGCCTCTACAAACTGACACAATTTGCTAAGCATGACTGTAAAATGGTCAGCATGGACTGTGCAGAGTTGGATTCAAGGAGTCCTTGCAAACAATTATGGAAAATATGTCATGCTTCCATGTTTACATTAATAATGCAAAACTAGTGTGATACTGTCTTGTTGGGAGTGGTGTATTAAAGCCGTGGGTGTTAGTTAAAAATGACAACTTGTTAGGTAATGTGAAGACATTCTGAAATATAAATGCTCTTTTGGTAAAGCAGTTATGACTATCCCTTATATTTTCATAACTACATTAATTTCATAAAACCTGTGTGAGCTGTATATATACAAATGGTACCATCTTAAGCAAAACCTTCAGGCATACACTGTTACCACTGACTATTGCCATCTAGCACAATATTTGTAGATTAATATTGTTTTGAAATATTCTGAAATTATTATATTCCTAGTTTGCACATAAGAGCAGTATGCATTCTTCTCTTGTTATATATCACGGGGAAGCTCATGGACTGATGAGCACCTCTTTAGCTGATATCTTGGATCTATTTTATGACACTCAGAGATATAACCATTTGCATGAGCATAACACTAGTATTTTATCAAACAAAATACACTTTTACTTTCATAAATCTAAATCTAAAATGAGCATCTACAGACAGAAATGTGTTACTAACACAAGTTAACCCATTGTCTACCAAATTGTTATCATATTTTACATTTTTTTGTAAGTCACATCATTTATATATTGGAGAAAAGCTCTCAAGGAACAAGTATTTTTCTGGGTTAGAAGATCTTGGGTTTTAATTAGTCTCCTGCTGTTCAGGATTGAATGAGTTAAAAAACATGAAGCAAGACTATGAAGCACTTGGAACATATGCTTAAAACAGTTTTTTTTTTGTAATTTAGTAATATTATACAGAAGTTATATTAGGCCAGTTTTAAAATATAACAGCTCTTTTAGAAACTGGAATGTGTCTGACAGAAGTTCACAAGATGTGTTATCAAGTTAAAATATCCGAGTCACTTTGAAAGATTCAAACAACACACTTATTTTCATTTTACCACAGGTACTACTGAGGTAAACTATCATTCCCTATAAAGCTTTTAGGGAAGAAATACAATACTTAATGTGAAATCTAGAAATGCATTCCAATCCTGCTATCCATAAATATAAGAATGCTATTTTTTTTGTTAAATTCAATAAATCAAATCTAAGATATAAATATATAACTGAGACTATTCAAAGAGTATAGAACAAACTATCTTCTTATATACATAGCTCTAAAAGGTTAGACAAATTTATGAAAAGTTTGGATAAATGTGTATGGGAACTTGTTTTTAATCTCTGTTTTATGGAATTGGTGCTCCCTAACAGTTCTTCACTCTGAACACAGGATCACCATACCTATGAACTTTTGGATTTAACTTCCTGACTGATAAATGAGTATACATTTATAACATTTTATTTTAAATTATATTTATTCCTTAATAAGACAAAATATATTTGTGTTTGTTTTAACTTTGAGTAGTCTTGAACATTTTTTTCTGCCAGGAGGTGAAAGAAACTTTACTAATGAATAATTCCAAAATAACCATTTTAGAACTTCTTGACCATAAAAGACCAGTCAGACTGCTGTCATTATAATCCACCAGTGTCCATACCAATCAATTACATCAACTTGACAGTGTATACCTCAAATGTCTGATTGTGATAAAAGTGATCACAGCAAAGTATGCCAGGATGCTTACCACAGATGCACACTAGCCCTATAAAGCCTGATGAATGATTTATTAACTTGATCAAAATGGCAAGGTCAATCATTTTCATCCACAGAGAACCCCATACCCAGCACGTATAGCCATATTATTGACTTTGTACACCTCAGATGTCTGATTGTGATACAAAATGTTGATAATGTCCACATTAAGTTATTTCAAGTGTGTCTTACAGACATACATAGTAGTCACAGTAAAGTATTCCAACTTACTTCAGACAAATATGCACTTGTCCTGACTCCTGTAAAGTCAGACTGATGACTGTTTAAAGTGAGCAAACAGTATGAGGGTAAGTTACTTTCAAAACTGTATGCAGCATACAAACATAAGACTGATGTATATGTAGTACATAGCAGAGATTATTCCATATTAAAAAACATAACTGTTCATTTACTGTATCAGTGCATTTGCTAATTTATCAGTAGAATATTTTAAGGCACCCCTTGAGACACAGATTAGTTAATTCACTCAAACAGCATATGACTTTGCCATCATGCTTTCATTTTTACTGCATAAATCACATGTATGACAACTCTCTGCCTTTCACAGAACAGAGGCTGCATTTATATATTAAATTATACCTTTACTGAAATAAAGTGTTACAGCAATTTACACCTTAGATAACTCTTTGAAATACTTTCAGATATATATTTCTCAAACTTAGATGACAGAACATCATAAGTAGTTCATTAAATTTCAGAACATCACATTTATCACAGTCTCATTCATAGAGATTGTTCAGTCCTCCCTTCTTGTGTCGCTGGCTTTTTTCAGGCCCCCTGGCCTCTCTGGTCTTTGTCAGGTCTTTGCCTGAGAATTGGGTTCCCACCTGCTTACAGCTCTCTGTAATCCTTCTCAAAGGGATTCTGCAGTGAGAGTCAAATGTCTCGGTTGCTTTCAGCTTCTGATCCAGTTTTATAGGAGATTTACTATGGTTTGCTGTAGCAACAGGCATTCTTATTACATGATGAATGTTCTATGTCTCTTTCTCTCTCTCTGGCTTCACCTATGGTCCATTTTGTTGACATTCAGACCTTTCAACTCCAGTGTATCATACACGTGCACACACAAATACACTGACTCATATATGTACAACATTTGAGGAAGGAATAGAGAGGAGCTGTAGAGTCCTAGGTCCTTGAAAATATACTCCTAGTGACCAGCCTGACCAGATAAAAGGATTTACAAATGACAGTGGCTACATGGTGATCAAAGGATAGTTCATTATCAACAGTAGTGCCCAGGTCCCTGATGACTGAGTCAGCTTTAAAGGTGGTGTCAGCTATGTGGTTGGCATTGTTTTCCAAAGAACACAGTGTTGAATTTCTTGGCATTTAGCTTAACTGCATGATCCAGGCACCATTTGTTGGTGCATGTTAGACTGTCCTGGAGAATCTGGAAGTCAGATGGAGAGTTTATGACCTCTCAGTCTATGCAGTCATCCACTAATGTAGTCGACCACAGGCCCTTGGTGTCAATCTTGACAGCAGAGAAATAAGTACCAAAGAGAGGTCTGAGAGCAGATTCTTGGTAAAATGACAGCTAATTACTCTTTTCAGTGAGAGTGTGTCACCAACACTAACAGCTTTGGTTCTGGCAGTAAATCAGTTTGCCAATCAGTGGGTAACATACATTAAGTTTGATTTGCTTATCAGTAATTCCAGTATGTGGCCAAAAAATAAAAAAGAAACAATTTCAGCTGCGGGCAGATTCCAAATCTAGAAAGGAAGCCAAATACCAGGAAAAGCTACATTGTTTTGTAAATTAATATACATATAAAATGTATATATATATATATTTTTTACATACATATATGTTTGTTTCTATCTATGCATGTTTTTTATTTAGCTTTTAAATATAGTAATCATTTTTCAACAACTTATACATTTTATACACTTCTAAAATTATCTTAGCACAAATAATGTATTTTTTACATCTTATATATTTTATTCATTATACATTTTTTAAAACAGCATTCATTCAAAAAACTTGTACTAATGTGATAACTTTTGTTAGGAGCTCAAACTTCATTCACTTTGTATTTACATTTTTTGAGAAGGTACCTATAACTTTTTTTAATTTTTAATTGTGTAATTATTTAATTGTGATTTAATCAAATATTTGGTTTCACTATAAAAATAGTATTATCACTGGTCACTATATTCTGATGAAGTCTGTTTAGCAGACGAAAAGCCAGTCATGAATTTGTAACCTTAATAAACCTGTTCTTTGGTGGTGTCTGGTTTCCTTTTTGGAGTTAGAATCTGCCTGCAGCTGGAATTGATTCTTTTTGATTATTTGGTCACATTCTACTTTCCAGGCTGCTGTATCCTTCGCTTTCATTGTGTGTGGTAATACCAGTATGTGGAATTATATCAAATGCTTTTATCAGCTGCAGGTAAATAGTGCAAACTGATTTGCCTGTGTGTAATTCATCAGTGAACTATTCAGAGAAGTCCACCAAGTTCAGAAGGTAAGATCTGCCTTTAACAAACCCAAACTAGCTTGGATCATGAGCTTGTAGACTGCCAATATCTTTGTTAAACCATTTCATAATGATGAGTTACATTGCCTTACAGATAAGGCCTGTATTGTAGGGCTGTAGTTCCTAGGGTTAATAGTAGTTCCTCCCTCATGGAGTGGGATGACTACATTGACTTATCATACCTCTGTTACGAATCCAGTGAAGAGGCTTAGATTAAACAGGCTTAGTATTGAGTGGGAGACATTGTCTGATATTTACAAGATGGCAACCTGGCACATTATCAGGACTCACAAAGCTAGTTTTTTTGGCCTTGGAGGGAGCAGTCAGGATTTACTCAAAATGGGTCAGAGGATGTGGTGTGGATATATTAATTTGTGGTGAAAAGTTGTGGGGGCCTAAGAGTTGGGAAGTTTGAGCTAAATTTGTCAATCAATATGTTGACTATGTTCTCAGGTGTAGATTATGTGGTGTTGTCATATATTAGCTCCATGCATTGCTGAGCATTAGTTCTAAGGTTTCTAACATAGCTGAAGAAAGCTTTTTGGTTGTCATTAGCATGGGTCGCAATTTTCAGCTCATACTTACTTTTGGAGGATTTGATTTTACTTCTCAAATTTTGTTAATCTTTTTGAGTAGTTCTCTAGATCCATCCATCCACAACCCTTTTTTCCCCATGTTTGCACAGCAGTGACAATCATCCAATGCAAATGTTCTTCTCTAGATAATTGGTTATTATGTTTATACATGCAGGCTGAGAGTTTCTTCTTCTTACTGATAAGTTTGTTTGTGCTATGGTTCTGTCAGTAATGTTTATTCCTTAGCTTACAATTGTATTTGTATCTTATAATGACCAGTACCTCAATGCATGCTTTAAGATGGGCATAGAAATTATCTGCATCTGTGGCAGCATGCACGATGGGTCATCAAGATGAGGAGGGAGCTGAAATTTAATCAAGACATCAGCTAGCTGGAGAAGGCTTACCTTAGAGTAGTCTCTAAAGACAGAAGGAAGAAGGGTTTTGTGGCAGATCTGGTTTTATGCTAATAGTGAACATTATTAAACAGTGACAACATTTGACCAGAGATATGGTAGTTGACAGTGTTGAGCATGAGAGGGCTATACTGGTGAGAACCAGATTCACTACTTTAGTACCCATAATAGGGAGTAGAACTAGTTGGTCCAAGGAGCTGACATCAATGAAACCCAGAAATCTTTGTGCATACATATTAGTGGTGGTGTAGGTTTCCAGTTAATGGATGGATAGTTGAAGCTACCCAAAAGAATTGTTTTGGATTAATAAGGCATGCTAGTTTAGTTAGATAGCCATCATGGGCAGCAGGTGACATGGAGGCGGTTTGGTAGTTTGTTATGATGTGGTATGGAATTTTATTTACTGTGAGAAGCATATGGAGGGGTTCAATGTCACTGTCCTGCCTTAAGGATCTGGAGGTGAATTGACTTCTTAGGAAGGCAACCACACTCCCTCCAATGATTTTTTTTTTGGCTTTGGGCCTTTTAAGTTAGGAACTGAAACCCTGCACTGTGAGGGTGCTATCACTATTCTGAAATCATGTTTCAGTAACTATATAGATGTCTATATTTCCAAAAGTTAGGAATGTAGTCCAGATTTTGTCTGTCTGTGTAGCTTATTTGAGGAGACAGACCTTGTCTGAAAAGGTACAATGGGCGAACAGAAAGTCCTGGCTAGTATACATCCATAGTAAAACAGTTAGGGTTTTCAATCGTCTCATACCAGGCTGATATATTAGTCACCCACTGAATGACTCCAGTAGCTAAACTAATGGTTAAAGTCAGTTATCTTTTGATTGTATTACGACACGATTTTTGGCATATCTCTCAAATATCTAGATTTTCACTGAATATCTAGATTTGTGCCTCATAATTTTGGTCTGGTAGTCATAACATTTGTGTTTTTTTAATAATTCAGTGAGGATTGAAATCACAAAATTATGACAGTCATTGAGTTTCAGACTTCATATCCTTCAGAGATTGCATGCTACAACAAAATATGTTATGAATGTATACATTTTCTAGATTAAAAACAATATTTAAAATCTGTCCATAATTTTGGCCTCTTCCCCTCTTATTTTTGGCCTTGTCCAGATTTCTTGCTCCAAGAGTTTGGGAGGTATGATTCTTGGTGATGATAGGATATCACTTAAAGCTAGGTTTAGACCAAATTCTGATGCATATTCACAGAGCTCCATCATACCCCCTTCTTATGGTCCAAGGGGTGTGCCTCACGTCATCCACTCCCGTGTGCACAATGACCAGGTCATATGAGTACCCACAGTGAAGTGACCTGAGGGCCATAGTGACAATGGGAATCCTGGCACCTGACAGACAGCTAACCATCATGCTGTCTTTGCTTAGCCGGGTAAGTGGTGCATCTGTGTATCTGTGTATCTGACTATGGAGTCACCTATGACTAGAACATTGCCAGATATATTATATTGGCATTGATGCCTTAAGTAATTTGCTTTTCAGATGTGTGATCCTTTTCTGTAGTTGTATTGGACTTTGCTGTATGATAGATTTCATCTGCAGATGAGGATTTATGTGTAGGAAGGAGGTTTGGGGTCTTTGGCCAATTTCCAGATCTAAGGATTCTAGAAGGCTTAGGGAGAGATTTTTAAATTGCATCAGTGTATAACAGCTTCTGGTTGACAGTTGGGGATGTTGCATAGCCGAGGGCAAGACAGTGTTTTGGTCAGTATGTGCGACTGGTTGTGAGAGGGAGTCCACTACTTTAAGTATTTACACCTCTCACAGAAAGAGACCCTTGGGTTGAGCAGGAGTTTTTCAGTGAGCATGTGGCAATTCTTACACTGCCTTGAGAAACCAAGTGCTATAAACTGGCCATGGAAAGGGAGATAGTTAGCTGTCTTCTCTGTTGACCAAGGCAACCATGTACTGAGAGTCAATTAACCACAAGTTTGACATCCACATCTCATTAACCATAAAAAAGTACACAAAAAATAGGAGCTTTATACAGAAATAAGCAATTCCTCACCAAAACAGCCAAGATTTCAGTTGAAAATAGCCACCTTATCTCCACCCTACTCTACGCCTCTCTAATACTTACCAACCTAAGGCAAAGTGAGTTAAGTAAACTCAAAGCTTGCTACAACAAAATAGCAAAGTTTGCCACTGGCGCAAACTACCGTAGCCACCACTGCACCTCACTTACTGAACTAGGCTGGCTAGAACTTCCTTGCCTCCTTCAATGGTACCAACTCTCACTCGCCCACAAACTACTAAATCATCCTCTAAAAGTCCCCTCCCTCCAAAATCTACTCCAACCCTATCATACCATCAGATCACTACGCTCCAGCAACAAAAATCAGTTACAGGTAACTAGAACCAGGAACTCTGCTGGAGAAGCTCTCTTCTCCTACTCCATAGCAAAATTATGGAATGCCCTTCCTCACACTATAACTTCTGCGTCATCACGCACTAACTTCAAGGCTGCTCTAAGATCTCATCTAAAAGAGCACTGGGCATGCTCCTGTAACAAACATCAACATCTCTACTCCAACCTGTCTAATCCCTTTCTTCCACCCTTTTAACTACCTTCGGATTGCAGCTAAATACATTGCTTGTAAACCTATATCTCAGCTATAATCTTAGCCACTGTTATTCAAGGGTAATAGCTGCTAGCTCAGCTATTAAAATAATTGCTAGTCTTTATGGCACCAATGATATAAGTGTTGTACCATTTAACTAAATACTTAATTTCATTTTGAACTGTAACTGTTTACTACTATTGTTAAACAAAACCTACCTATACTTCTTGTAACTTGTAATTGTTTTTAATTGAGGTTTTTATTATGGAGCTTTCCTCCCAGGGCCTCCACTGGAAAAGGACCTGTGTCTAGTCGGATTTTCCTGGTCAACAAATGCAAATAAATAAATAAGTAAATAAATAAAAGTAGGGAAATAAAGAGACACTGTAGGAGTATTTAGAGGGAGAATTTTCTGGATTGCAGATGCTTCACATATCATTTCATGCAATTAAGCATAGCTAATAGTCAGGTTGTGCATATAAGCGCAGGTAGCAGGAAGCTTATGCAGTAATGATCGAGATGTTTCCACAGAGTAGATGTGGGTCTCTAACTCACAGCATTTACTGGAAGATGCATTTCCACTAATAGTATGAAAGAGAAGGAAATTACTTGTGCACACTGGCCACTACAGCTACCGTGGTACTGGGCTCAGCACAGCTCCACCTAGTAAATTGTAAACAAGAAAACAAAACCTCCCAGCTACCTATGGCATGTAGACAAACTGCCTCTTTGTCCCAAGATGGTCCCTGCACCTGGTCAAATAGATTAACTGAGAAAATTCAGAAGACAGTAAAACAATTCATGAAGCATTTACAAATGGTAAAAACAGTGAGGTGATATAAGTGCAAAAGCAAAAATGTTTGTTTATATATATTTTTCCTGAAAATCAGCAGGTCCAGAAGCATTTATCCATTCGCACAGTGAATATAGCTCTCTGCAGTCTTAGCAAGAAGACAAGAGCTGAGCTGTGCTCCTGACAGTAAATAGTCAACAAGTAAACAAAGTAATCAGTGGAAAAAAGTGAAACCTCATAATTACCAAGTACATGCAGCAATTAGTCCAACACTCACTTAGACTTGGTATCCCTCTGTCCCAAGGTGTGCCCTATACCTAGCCAAACAGAAATGCAAACAGCAGTAAAACAATGCAGGGGAAACCATTTAAAATGGCACAACAATTAGGTGATTTAATGGGAAACACAGAAATGTACGTTCTTAAGTTTTTCCCATTTTGTCAAAGTTTTGGTAGCATAGTTTGTGTTTGTATTAGTTGCCAACTCCTTTACAGATGTTTAATTTTATGTTAAAAATTCCTTTCTGGGGAAGGGATTGTCATTCAGGAAGATGATTCGTAAAGATAGTTGTAGTCTTCAAAGCTTATAACACACATTGCAAAAAATATCCAGTTGCTTTACATGTTAACCTGTTGCAAAAGAATATCCATTGAACATGGAGCTCAAGACCTTCATCAGTCATTCACCCAATTACATTTAAATTTTCTCATCATTTTACTTCCAAATGCTGAGAAGATGGGAGTAATCAAAGCTACCACAATTAAAACATAAAGTATACAAAAAAACTTCCAGTTCCTTCAAGTACTCAAAGCCAAAAAGAATATAAGATATAGTTATTTATGCTTTTTGTATGTAAGCTTTCAAGCTTCTGCATTCTAAATGAATTTCAGCATATCCAGTGATGTTTTTTGTTTCTTATAGGTACATAGGTTAGTACTAGCCTAACTGCCCTTGTGGGCCATTTTAAGCCTATGCAATTATCCCATATGAGAATCAAACCCTGCACCTTGTTTTTGTAAGGCAAACGCCTTAATCATTAGGCCAACCTTCTACTGTGAGGCTAAACTGCCAGAGCTGTATAACATCATCATCATCATTCATCCCTTCAGATATCCAGCCCTCCTTCAAACCTTTATGGATGTTCCATTCATTACAAATTGTAAGGAAATAGTAACTTCAAATTTGTTGCGTAAAAGAACTGCAGCTATGTTGTGTACTCATTACAGATTAAGTTACTATATCAACCATTTGTTACTAGTCTTGTACTATCCTGTTGTTTAGGAGTGCTATCTTCTGAATGAATAATATCAGTAGTCTTATTAATAAAATATATAACTGCTGCTCTTCTCAGCTGTAGCAGTTCCGTTAGCTAAATATAGCCAGTAGTCACTTAAAAGATAATAATATTTTAAAGAATAGAAACAGACTTCCAAAAATCTTGTGAATTTCAGACTAACCAAGAAGAGATGGACAATACAGCTTCCATTATTTTTTAAAAATTAATGAACAAACATTAAAAGGGACAAGCTGAATCACTCAAATGTGTTCACTAAGGTGAGAGGATGGAAAATAAACAAAGTCAGTAGTTCTTCCAAACTGTTTCTTTTTATGCAGGACCTACTCTAAAAACACCTGACAATGAAAACATCAACAATCTAGCCCCTCACTGAAGAAAACACAATCCTACAAAAGTATTAGTACATACTCCTGGCAGTACTGAATGCAGAGAAGGCAACAACTATGCAATCAAATCATGCAACAAACATTCACACTTCACTAGAGTGACAGATCCAGTGCTATTAACTTTGTGTGTATATATATATATATATATATATATATATATATATATATATATACTTCTGTATCTTGCCATGACACGTGAGTTACTGTCTGTTTGTCAGTACTTCCCAAGTGTTTTACCAGCTTTGAAAGCCAACAAAACATTTGAGCTTTTTTTTCTGTAACTAATAGTACATGGAGCAGATAAAGTTCCTTGCACTACAAAGATTTATGCTTGGTTCTCACATCTTAACCGTATTGTAATTCATGCATCAAGTAATTAAGCTCTGACATTTGGAAAAAGACAAAAGTTAAATGCCAAAGTGGCACACGACCCAACCTTTACCAATGTTAATAAGCATCTCCTTATAAAATTATTAAGGTTGGGTCTAGCACATGGCAGTGTAATCTGCCTGTAATGACAAGCAAATGACTGCAGCAGAACACAAAATTTTGTTTCTGCCTGCTGTCCTTACTGGTAATGTGTCCCTAACCTCCTGTAATAAACTTAAAAAGTGTTTAGAATCACTTTTCTGAAGTATGTGAACCCTGAAACTCAAATATATGTGTCATTATTTAGTAGCTTCAATCCTTGGTGGCTTGATGAAAAACCACAGATGTTATGAGGAACAGACCAAAAACATGAAGGAATATTGTGGACTGTTGAAAGGCATGCAGGTGAATGTAAACATAATGGAATGTGTTACACTGCCTTTCCGACAGCGTCCACTAAGTGTTTTATGGCTTTGAAAGCCAGCAAAACACTTCATGAATTGTCACTGTGTAACTAGTAGTACATGGAGCAGGTAAAGCTCCATGCACTAGAAAGAATAATAATCATGTCACCAATCGTAACCTTTAATTATGTATTCTCAACATGGATGCCAAGATTCACCTCTCTAGCTTTGCTCTCTAGGTGAATTTCTTGACATTCATAATTATCTATATTATGTGTTCGTCAGTTAGTGTATTTTTGATTAATATATATTAAACTATTCTCCCTATAAAGGGAGGAGATAATTTGTGTATAGTATGGAATAATTAGTGAACTTTACCACTATACTGTGTCAGTGTTCAGATTAGAGGCTGTTGTGTTTACATTTAAAATTGTGTTAGAAGCAAAGTCGTTGTGCAACCTAATGTATTCCTTGCTTTAATCTGAGTACTTCTCCAAGCTGTTAGAGCTACAAGTTCTTTTCACAAATGAATTTAACAGTGATAGATCTTCGAACAGCATTTGGAGTCTGTGAGCTATTTCAGTCTCAAAAATGAAAGCTCTCCTGTAGCTTAAGTACTTTGGAAATCCAAGTAGTTAGAAAGTGTATCATATTATCCTCTTGCATTTTCTGAAACATTCAATATATTCATAAATTATTCCTATAACATTTATTTTCCAAAGCTTCTATTTTTTCTATTACTAACATATTTAGCATAAGAAGAAAGGTTGTATTTCTTCCCTTTTCACTTTCACGTACTATCAATATCATATAAGGAGATGTTCAGATCCTTAGTTTGCTTTTTCTTCTCTTGAGCATATCATTTTGCTGATTTAAAATTTCTTTTTGGATATCCCATCTAAACTGTAAACTTTTAACGTTATGGATGTCCTTCTTGAAGATGAGTCAGACTGTCATAGTTTTTTAACACTGTTCCTTTTTTATATTAGTATTTGGTACCAAATAGAAGAAGTAAAGGAAAAAGAGAATTACAATTTGAATATCCCAAATTTTAGTTAGAATTAGAAACAATCTTTTGAATAAAATGTTCAGTTAAAAATGAACTTCTGAATATGAAAGAGAGTTATTTCTCACGAGAACAAGATTATCGTAAGGAACAATAACCCAAGCAAGCTGCCTATATATATATATATATATATATATATATATATATATATATATATATATGTAGCTACTATAGAGAGAATCACCAGTACATTTTGTGGGACTGGAAGAAGGATTGACAGCCTGGGAAAATTCTAAGCACTGAGAAGTCCTAATGATAAAAGCCTTAATTCCTGCAAGTACCTGCAGCCAAAGCTCTACTTGCTGATGTAGTATTGTGTTAAGTACCCATAACATTTGTTTTGTAAATGAGAATGATAGTGAACACACTGAGTTTTTTTTTTTTTTTCTTCATTTTTTGGCATTTTCTACTGGTAGCTAACAGTGAATGAAGAAAGTCTTTTTTTTCACCACAGATCTAAAACTAGTATATAATGAACTGATGAATGTTACAGCACCGAAGATTAAGACAGAGGTTATCAGAATAGTATAATTTGAAGATACATAGCCATTAAAAAAAAATTGATGTTTGGATTTCTGTGGATGACTGTCCTATGCAAGACACAAGTAAACTGAAGGATTCTTAGAAACATTGCATTTTTTTTGTTAGTACACTTAATATTAAATATTCTCTTTTATATTGCTTTAACCAAGTGGCTGGTTTCTAGTCACATTCTTAAAAAAAAATTAACAGACAAATCAACTAGAAAAGTTTACAAAACCACATTTATTGCTTCATTTATTACTGAAAATACTCAAGCAGCTATTGTTTCTCAATAAAATTCAGGAAATAACAATAATATTTTTTTCTTTCTTTGTTCTGTTTAGTGGCAGAGTACAGTAATTGAAGATTATCAGTCCTAAAAACTCAGTCTTAACTCATTTTAAGTATTGTTGTAAGAAATGCTTCCAAGTTAACTTTATTGTCTTACTGCAACAGTAAGGTAGCATTCAACGATGATCACAACATCTACACTAAAACAATAAAAGCAGGGAAAATCAAAACTGTAAATATCAGCAGTTGTCTAAAATAATAAAAAAAAAGAATATATGTTAGCAAAATTAAATTAATAGCTTTGTACAGGAAGGACAGTGTGTCCCACACCTTCTTGCAGGGTGATATGACTCTTACACCCCATAGTTAATGTAATCAGCTCTGAGGTAACACACTGGTACACACACATGTGCAGAGCCTTTTCTATGAAAAACGAATGCACTGTTGCTCAAAATATGAATCCTTCATCACAAATGCTTGGAGGTTTATCCAAAGGTGACACTTGAACACTGAAGTCAGTACTTTTAAGGCTGCACACCCTGTGCAGGGCACATTCCCTACCCTCCATAATATATATGTACACTAGCTCCATGATCATACAACATAGGGGAAAGTCCAAAAAATGAAAGAGGTATGCAAGAGCACACAAACCACCAACTTTTCTTAAGAACACAAGCTGATCGATAACACACCCTGTAAAATGCATGTGAAATACATGTAAAATGTAATGCTTTCATCCCAGTACAAAGGGACTTCATGAGAGTAAAACCCAAATACTTTATTAGTTAAGTATTAAGAAACTTGATTTCACTATTATTTGAATATTTATTAGCATATTTTTAATTATTTTAATAAGAGGAGAAGAGTTATTATTACATAAGGGCATTGATGGAGTATTAAGAGTTTTATTCTGATGAAGTCCCTTTTTAAAGTGCTAAATTTTACATGAATTTTAGATGCATTTTACAGTGTATGTTATCAGTTGGCATGTTTTCTTAATAAATGTTGGTGGTTTATGTGTTCCTGGTGGCCCACTTTCATGTCTTTTTAGATCTTTAGGTGGTGACACATGGCACAACATTGGGGAATGTAGAAACTCTGCAATAAAACAGACAGTGATCTCACACAAATAGCAATCATACAATGCCTAGTAATCTGCAATATAATTTATGGGGAAATGTAAATAGTACCAGATGCATTTGTGCAGTTTAGACTTGATCAAATGATTGCCGATAATATATTGGGAAGCCCCATCACTCACCTACCCACAACAGACAGAGCTACACAAAATGGCACAATTTATCCCACATATTATGTTTTTTTTCTGCAGCAGAAAGTTTTTTTTTCACTCTAGTGAAACTATTAGAAACTAACTGTGCTTTACGGTCGGGCAGCATTGACCCTCGTGGTAGCCCCAATTCCAGTTGCCTACCGAGTGGCACTCAGGACCCTCAGGACCCCACCAGTGCGAACGCATAAGCAACTTTTTATCCCCATAAAGAGACTCAGGGTAGCCTCAATTCCAGTTGACTACCGAGTGGCACTCAGGACCCTCAGGACCCCACCAGTGCGAACGCATAAGCAACTTTTTATCCCCATAAAGAGACTCAGGGTAAATAAATATCTACCCCTTTCACTGTACTTTGCCAAACACCTTGTACTGTAATTAAGGTACCAGGCTGAATTAAATCTATTGAGCACAGGTTCCTTCTACATTAATATCAACAGAAAAGAAACAAAAGTAAAGGAACAATAATAGAACTTAGGAAGTTACCATTAAACCTGGCTTCCTCTAAGACCCAGGGAAATCCTGTGGTGTAGCAGCCGAGGTTAGAAAGGGACCTCAGAAACCGCCATATTTTAAACTAACTGTGCTTTACGGTCGGGCAGCATTGACCCTCGTGGTAGCCCCAATTCCAGTTGCCTACCGAGTGGCACTCAGGACCCTCAGGACCCCACCAGTGCAAACGCATAAGCAACTTTTTATCCCCATAAAGAGACTCAGGGTAAATAAATATCTACCCCTTTCACTGTACTTTGCCAAACACCTTGTACTGTAATTAAGGTACCAGGCTGAATTAAATCTATTGAGCACAGGTTCCTTCTACATTAATATCAACAGAAAAGAAACAAAAGTAAAGGAACAATAATAGAACTTAGGAAGTTACCATTAAACCTGGCTTCCTCTAAGACCCAGGGAAATCCTGTGGTGTAGCAGCCGAGGTTAGAAAGGGACCTCAGAAACCGCCATATTTTAAACTAACTGTGCTTTACGGTCGGGCAGCATTGACCCTCGTGGTAGCCCCAATTCCAGTTGCCTACCGAGTGGCACTCAGGACCCTCAGGACCCCACCAGTGCGACGATAAGCAACTTTTTATCCCCATAAAGAGACTCAGGGTAAATAAATATCTACCCCTTTCACTGTACTTTGCCAAACACCTTGTACTGTAATTAAGGTACCAGGCTGAATTAAATCTATTGAGCACAGGTTCCTTCTACATTAATATCAACAGAAAAGAAACAAAAGTAAAGGAACAATAATAGAACTTAGGAAGTTACCATTAAACCTGGCTTCCTCTAAGACCCAGGGAAATCCTGTGGTGTAGCAGCCGAGGTTAGAAAGGGACCTCAGAAACCGCCATATTTTAAACTAACTGTGCTTTACGGTCGGGCAGCATTGACCCTCGTGGTATGTAACTACTAAATATTGCTCTGATTCAACATTTATTAGATAAATATAACTGCAACTTTATCTGTTGCTTTGAATACCGATAGTAATTTGATCAAGAAACCTTGCTTGTAGTCATGTTTGTATGCACTGTGTAGATGCAACTTGGCGTTTTTGTAACATAGTATGTGGTAAAAGTAAAAGCACATTAGCGTTTTCTCTGATGCTACTTTAGAAATTGATTTCAATGTTAGATCTGGATGCGACTGTGCTTTAGCGACTGTGTAAAACCTGATAACAGCGTTTTATTTGACCTTTGCTGCCAAACGCTGCAGTTGAAAGTAATTGCTTGCTAGTTCTACTTTTCTGGTCGACGAATGTAACCTCAATTTCTAGCTAGATACAAAGCATTTCATACAGCAAATACCTAATGTCAGCTATTTAACTAGTGTATTATCAGATAAACAGAGTAGGGCGGCCACGGTGGTGCAGTGGTTAGCATTGTCGCCTCACAGCAAGAGGTTCTCTGGTTCGATCCCCGGCTGGGGTGCCTTCTGTGCGGAGTCTGCATGTCCTCCCTGTGGTCGCGTGGGTTTCCTCCGGGTGTCCGGTTTCCTCCCACATCCCAAAGACATGCTGCAGGTGGATTGGACACTCTAAATTGGCCCTAGGTGTGCATGTGAGTGTGCCTTCTGTGGAAGGTTGGCAACTCGACACCGTAAAACTCCACTGCCATTCAATGTGCGGACAAGGTGATCCGCTGTGGCGACCCCTTACCGGGAAAAAGCCGAAAGAAGAAGAAGAAGAAGATTATCAGATAAACAGAGTGCTTAGTGGAGGATACATGAGTTGCCAATAGGAAGGAAATTACTGCTTGATACTGCATTGTGTAATACTGTCTGTTCCTACACTAAACACTGTGAAAGTTATTCTCTTTCTGTTTCCTCCATCTTAGGTAGCCCCAATTCCAGTTGCCTACCGAGTGGCACTCAGGACCCTCAGGACCCCACCAGTGCGAACGCATAAGCAACTTTTTATCCCCATAAAGAGACTCAGGGTAAATAAATATCTACCCCTTTCACTGTACTTTGCCAAACACCTTGTACTGTAATTAAGGTACCAGGCTGAATTAAATCTATTGAGCACAGGTTCCTTCTACATTAATATCAACAGAAAAGAAACAAAAGTAAAGGAACAATAATAGAACTTAGGAAGTTACCATTAAACCTGGCTTCCTCTAAGACCCAGGGAAATCCTGTGGTGTAGCAGCCGAGGTTAGAAAGGGACCTCAGAAACCGCCATATTTTAAACTAACTGTGCTTTACGGTCGGGCAGCATTGACCCTCGTGGTAGCCCCAATTCCAGTTGCCTACCGAGTGGCACTCAGGACCCTCAGGACCCCACCAGTGCGAACGCATAAGCAACTTTTTATCCCCATAAAGAGACTCAGGGTAAATAAATATCTACCCCTTTCACTGTACTTTGCCAAACACCTTGTACTGTAATTAAGGTACCAGGCTGAATTAAATCTATTGAGCACAGGTTCCTTCTACATTAATATCAACAGAAAAGAAACAAAAGTAAAGGAACAATAATAGAACTTAGGAAGTTACCATTAAACCTGGCTTCCTCTAAGACCCAGGGAAATCCTGTGGTGTAGCAGCCGAGGTTAGAAAGGGACCTCAGAAACCGCCATATTTTAAACTAACTGTGCTTTTACGGTCGGGCAGCATTGACCCTCGTGGTATGTAACTACTAAATATTGCTCTGATTCAACATTTATTAGATAAATATAACTGCAACTTTATCTGTTGCTTTGAATACCGATAGTAATTTGATCAAGAAACCTTGCTTGTAGTCATGTTTGTATGCACTGTGTAGATGCAACTTGGCGTTTTTGTAACATAGTATGTGGTAAAAGTAAAAGCACATTAGCGTTTTCTCTGATGCTACTTTAGAAATTGATTTCAATGTTAGATCTGGATGCGACTGTGCTTTAGCGACTGTGTAAAACCTGATAACAGCGTTTTATTTGACCTTTGCTGCCAAACGCTGCAGTTGAAAGTAATTGCTTGCTAGTTCTACTTTTCTGGTCGTTAATGTAACCTCAATTTCTAGCTAGATACAAAGCATTTCATACAGCAAATACCTAATGTCAGCTATTTAACTAGTGTATTATCAGATAAATAGAGTGCTTAGTGGAGGATACATGAGTTGCCAATAGGAAGGAAATTACTGCTTGATACTGCATTGTGTAATACTGTCTGTTCCTACACTAAACACTGTGAAAGTTATTCTCTTTCTGTTTCCTCCATCTTAGGTAGCCCCAATTCCAGTTGCCTACCGAGTGGCACTCAGGACCCTCAGGACCCCACCAGTGCGAACGCATAAGCAACTTTTTATCCCCATAAAGAGACTCAGGGTAAATAAATATCTACCCCTTTCACTGTACTTTGCCAAACACCTTGTACTGTAATTAAGGTACCAGGCTGAATTAAATCTATTGAGCACAGGTTCCTTCTACATTAATATCAACAGAAAAGAAACAAAAGTAAAGGAACAATAATAGAACTTAGGAAGTTACCATTAAACCTGGCTTCCTCTAAGACCCAGGGAAATCCTGTGGTGTAGCAGCCGAGGTTAGAAAGGGACCTCAGAAACCGCCATATTTTAAACTAACTGTGCTTTACGGTCGGGCAGCATTGACCCTCGTGGTATGTAACTACTAAATATTGCTCTGATTCAACATTTATTAGATAAATATAACTGCAACTTTATCTGTTGCTTTGAATACCGATAGTAATTTGATCAAGAAACCTTGCTTGTAGTCATGTTTGTATGCACTGTGTAGATGCAACTTGGCGTTTTTGTAACATAGTATGTGGTAAAAGTAAAAGCACATTAGCGTTTTCTCTGATGCTACTTTAGAAATTGATTTCAATGTTAGATCTGGATGCGACTGTGCTTTAGCGACTGTGTAAAACCTGATAACAGCGTTTTATTTGACCTTTGCTGCCAAACGCTGCAGTTGAAAGTAATTGCTTGCTAGTTCTACTTTTCTGGTCGACGAATGTAACCTCAATTTCTAGCTAGATACAAAGCATTTCATACAGCAAATACCTAATGTCAGCTATTTAACTAGTGTATTATCAGATAAACAGAGTGCTTAGTGGAGGATACATGAGTTGCCAATAGGAAGGAAATTACTGCTTGATACTGCATTGTGTAATACTGTCTGTTCCTACACTAAACACTGTGAAAGTTATTCTCTTTCTGTTTCCTCCATCTTAGGTAGCCCTAATTCCAGTTGCCTACCGAGTGGCACTCAGGACCCTCAGGACCCCACCAGTGCGAACGCATAAGCAACTTTTTATCCCCATAAAGAGACTCAGGGTAAATAAATATCTACCCCTTTCACTGTACTTTGCCAAACACCTTGTACTGTAATTAAGGTACCAGGCTGAATTAAATCTATTGAGCACAGGTTCCTTCTACATTAATATCAACAGAAAAGAAACAAAAGTAAAGGAACAATAATAGAACTTAGGAAGTTACCATTAAACCTGGCTTCCTCTAAGACCCAGGGAAATCCTGTGGTGTAGCAGCCGAGGTTAGAAAGGGACCTCAGAAACCGCCATATTTTAAACTAACTGTGCTTTACGGTCGGGCAGCATTGACCCTCGTGGTATGTAACTACTAAATATTGCTCTGATTCAACATTTATTAGATAAATATAACTGCAACTTTATCTGTTGCTTTGAATACCGATAGTAATTTGATCAAGAAACCTTGCTTGTAGTCATGTTTGTATGCACTGTGTAGATGCAACTTGGCGTTTTTGTAACATAGTATGTGGTAAAAGTAAAAGCACATTAGCGTTTTCTCTGATGCTACTTTAGAAATTGATTTCAATGTTAGATCTGGATGCGACTGTGCTTTAGCGACTGTGTAAAACCTGATAACAGCGTTTTATTTGACCTTTGCTGCCAAACGCTGCAGTTGAAAGTAATTGCTTGCTAGTTCTACTTTTCTGGTCGACGAATGTAACCTCAATTTCTAGCTAGATACAAAGCATTTCATACAGCAAATACCTAATGTCAGCTATTTAACTAGTGTATTATCAGATAAACAGAGTGCTTAGTGGAGGATACATGAGTTGCCAATAGGAAGGAAATTACTGCTTGATACTGCATTGTGTAATACTGTCTGTTCCTACACTAAACACTGTGAAAGTTATTCTCTTTCTGTTTCCTCCATCTTAGGTAGCCCCAATTCCAGTTGCCTACCGAGTGGCACTCAGGACCCTCAGGACCCCACCAGTGCGAACGCATAAGCAACTTTTTATCCCCATAAAGAGACTCAGGGTAAATAAATATCTACCCCTTTCACTGTACTTTGCCAAACACCTTGTACTGTAATTAAGGTACCAGGCTGAATTAAATCTATTGAGCACAGGTTCCTTCTACATTAATATCAACAGAAAAGAAATAAAAGTAAAGGAACAATAATAGAACTTAGGAAGTTACCATTAAACCTGGCTTCCTCTAAGACCCAGGAAATCCTGTGGTGTAGCAGCCGAGGTTAGAAAGGGACCTCAGAAACCGCCATATTTTAAACTAACTGTGCTTTACGGTCGGGCAGCATTGACCCTCGTGGTAGCCCCAATTCCAGTTGCCTACCGAGTGGCACTCAGGACCCTCAGGACCCCACCAGTGCAAACGCATAAGCAACTTTTTATCCCCATAAAGAGACTCAGGGTAAATAAATATCTACCCCTTTCACTGTACTTTGCCAAACACCTTGTACTGTAATTAAGGTACCAGGCTGAATTAAATCTATTGAGCACAGGTTCCTTCTACATTAATATCAACAGAAAAGAAACAAAAGTAAAGGAACAATAATAGAACTTAGGAAGTTACCATTAAACCTGGCTTCCTCTAAGACCCAGGGAAATCCTGTGGTGTAGCAGCCGAGGTTAGAAAGGGACCTCAGAAACCGCCATATTTTAAACTAACTGTGCTTACGGTCGGGCAGCATTGACCCTCGTGGTAGCCCCAATTCCAGTTGCCTACCGAGTGGCACTCAGGACCCTCAGGACCCCACCAGTGCGACGCATAAGCAACTTTTTATCCCCATAAAGAGACTCAGGGTAAATAAATATCTACCCCTTTCACTGTACTTTGCCAAACACCTTGTACTGTAATTAAGGTACCAGGCTGAATTAAATCTATTGAGCACAGGTTCCTTCTACATTAATATCAACAGAAAAGAAACAAAAGTAAAGGAACAATAATAGAACTTAGGAAGTTACCATTAAACCTGGCTTCCTCTAAGACCCAGGGAAATCCTGTGGTGTAGCAGCCGAGGTTAGAAAGGGACCTCAGAAACCGCCATATTTTAAACTAACTGTGCTTTATGGTCGGGCAGCATTGACCCTCGTGGTATGTAACTACTAAATATTGCTCTGATTCAACATTTATTAGATAAATATAACTGCAACTTTATCTGTTGCTTTGAATACCGATAGTAATTTGATCAAGAAACCTTGCTTGTAGTCATGTTTGTATGCACTGTGTAGATGCAACTTGGCGTTTTTGTAACATAGTATGTGGTAAAAGTAAAAGCACATTAGCGTTTTCTCTGATGCTACTTTAGAAATTGATTTCAATGTTAGATCTGGATGCGACTGTGCTTTAGCGACTGTGTAAAACCTGATAACAGCGTTTTATTTGACCTTTGCTGCCAAACGCTGCAGTTGAAAGTAATTGCTTGCTAGTTCTACTTTTCTGGTCGACGAATGTAACCTCAATTTCTAGCTAGATACAAAGCATTTCATACAGCAAATACCTAATGTCAGCTATTTAACTAGTGTATTATCAGATAAACAGAGTGCTTAGTGGAGGATACATGAGTTGCCAATAGGAAGGAAATTACTGCTTGATACTGCATTGTGTAATACTGTCTGTTCCTACACTAAACACTGTGAAAGTTATTCTCTTTCTGTTTCCTCCATCTTAGGTAGCCCCAATTCCAGTTGCCTACCGAGTGGCACTCAGGACCCTCAGGACCCCACCAGTGCGAACGCATAAGCAACTTTTTATCCCCATAAAGAGACTCAGGGTAAATAAATATCTACCCCTTTCACTGTACTTTGCCAAACACCTTGTACTGTAATTAAGGTACCAGGCTGAATTAAATCTATTGAGCACAGGTTCCTTCTACATTAATATCAACAGAAAAGAAACAAAAGTAAAGGAACAATAATAGAACTTAGGAAGTTACCATTAAACCTGGCTTCCTCTAAGACCCAGGGAAATCCTGTGGTGTAGCAGCCGAGGTTAGAAAGGGACCTCAGAAACCGCCATATTTTAAACTAACTGTGCTTTACGGTCGGGCAGCATTGACCCTCGTGGTATGTAACTACTAAATATTGCTCTGATTCAACATTTATTAGATAAATATAACTGCAACTTTATCTGTTGCTTTGAATACCGATAGTAATTTGATCAAGAAACCTTGCTTGTAGTCATGTTTGTATGCACTGTGTAGATGCAACTTGGCGTTTTTGTAACATAGTATGTGGTAAAAGTAAAAGCACATTAGCGTTTTCTCTGATGCTACTTTAGAAATTGATTTCAATGTTAGATCTGGATGCGACTGTGCTTTAGCGACTGTGTAAAACCTGATAACAGCGTTTTATTTGACCTTTGCTGCCAAACGCTGCAGTTGAAAGTAATTGCTTGCTAGTTCTACTTTTCTGGTCGTGAATGTAACCTCAATTTCTAGCTAGATACAAAGCATTTCATACAGCAAATACCTAATGTCAGCTATTTAACTAGTGTATTATCAGATAAACAGAGTGCTTAGTGGAGGATACATGAGTTGCCAATAGGAAGGAAATTACTGCTTGATACTGCATTGTGTAATACTGTCTGTTCCTACACTAAACACTGTGAAAGTTATTCTCTTTCTGTTTCCTCCATCTTAGGTAGCCCCAATTCCAGTTGCCTACCGAGTGGCACTCAGGACCCTCAGGACCCCACCAGTGCGAACGCATAAGCAACTTTTTATCCCCATAAAGAGACTCAGGGTAAATAAATATCTACCCCTTTCACTGTACTTTGCCAAACACCTTGTACTGTAATTAAGGTACCAGGCTGAATTAAATCTATTGAGCACAGGTTCCTTCTACATTAATATCAACAGAAAAGAAACAAAAGTAAAGGAACAATAATAGAACTTAGGAAGTTACCATTAAACCTGGCTTCCTCTAAGACCCAGGGAAATCCTGTGGTGTAGTCCCCGCTCCGCTTCGCCCTCGCTACGCTCGGGCTTGCTCCGCTCCCCTCCCTGCCCCCTATTCCCACCCGCCCCCACTACCTCTACATTTATTTGGTCATCAAGCCCATCCCCATTTCCACCACCCAATCAGAACTGTCCACTCCCCCCCCATCTCTCTGCCACTCCCCACCACCAAACCTAACCCGCCCACCTACCGAACTTTCTCCATTTATCTCACCCTACTACTACCTCCAGCCTCCTGCTGACTTAGGTATCGCCCCTAGCCCTATTGACGCTGAGATCTCAGCCTCACCATGGACAAAACCTCATTTACCACCCTCCCCCTAGTACTTTTACTCCTCATTTTACCGTATCTCTTAACAGCCTATGAAGCACAAGCCCTAACTAGTATCTACCTTCCTAAGGGTCAGACCTCCTTGTATTCCCAATTTACCACTACTCTTATCCCCCCTTCTCCCTACCCTACTACTCACCTCATCCCTAAAAGTACACACTACATGCTTAGGTACCCTAAAGTATCCACATTTAGAGAACAGCTTAAACTACTAATTAGACTACAAAAAATACTAGATTATTTGAAAAAATCCATCACTAATGACGGGGACATCCACCCTAACCCAGGCCCTCTTAGTGACCCAGACCCTAACCTCCGCCATGCAACTAGCAGACCTACGGACTCCCTTTTTATGCTCCATCTCAATATTAGAAGTATTAACAATAAAGTACACAGCTTGCATGCTATGCTTGATATCCACTCCCCGGACATAATGTGTTTATCAGAAACTTGGCTCAAACCAAGCACCAAGGATGAGGAAATTATCCCTCCTGGATATAACATCATCAGGGCGGATCGTACAACCAAAAAGGGTGGCGGAATAGCTGTGATGTTCAAGAACTCCTTGAGCATCACAACGAATTCACTGCAACCCCCAAAAGTTCCAAACCTGGAACTGATTGCTCTTAAGATATCCCTAAACAGACAAAAAAGTATTAATCTCATAGTAACCTACCTACCACCAGGCAAAAATGTAGAAAATCTTGAACAAACCCTTAGTTGGCTTGCTAATAATTATCCACAAGAAACAATAATATTAGGAGATGTCAATATAGACTGGTCTCTCTACTCGGCCCAATCAAATCCACTCCCCATTAACTTACATGTTTTTTCCCAAAATATTCTTTCTCCCACGAGAATTGGACATGCACAGCAAAAAGAGAGTATAATTGACTGGATACTTACTAATAGGAATTCAAATAGCTATACCACAGGGACCCTTCCCAATGACCTTAGTGACCACCTTGCTACCTTCATTATAAAACACAAATGCTCAAATAAGACTCCCCCCATAACTAGATTAGTAAGGTTTAGCAAAAATTTTGTCCCTGACCAATTCCTAGCTGATCTCAAGGCTTGTAACTGGCACATCCTAAAAACCCTATCCTTAGACGAAAGTGTCTCATACTTCAACAACACTTTCCTCAAGATACTTAATTCCCATGCTCCTAATCGACTTACGAGAACTAAGGAATGTATAGCACCCTGGCTAACACAAGAAACTAAATCCAAAATTAGAATTAGAGACCAGGCCTGGAAAAAGTGGAGAACCACAAAAACCCCTTTAGACCGCATCAAGTTCCTCCAGCTAAGAAATTCAACCAAAAAAGCTGTTAAATCTGATAAAAAACAATATTTTTGTCACCTCCAAGACAAACATCAGTATAATCCTAAAAAATTCTGGGCAGGTTTTAACCGCTTACTTCATCCTGGTAAGTCTACTACCCCTACCCCCGACAAACTCATCGACAATGACCCAACAAAAATAGCCAATTCCTTTAATTCTTTTTTCACTGAGACCATCCAGTCCCTTGCCAGCAAGCTTCCCTCGCCTCCCTCAGTGCCAACTCCAATTACAAATACTACCCAAATGACCTTTAACCTACAACCCATCTCCACCTCCTTCATTCGCACACTCTTGAAAAAATTGAAACCAACCACCCTCGCGGCTGATCAGCTCCCTGCCAAATACCTACAAATAGCATCTGATGCCATAGCCTACCCGGTATCAATCTTGATCAACCGGACCATTTCTGAAGCATCTATTCCCTCTATCTGGAAAATCTCTTATATCATCCCCCTCCACAAAGGAGGGCCCTCCACTGAAACCTCCAACTATAGGCCCATAGCCATACTGTCTCCCTTAGCCAAAATTATGGAACGCTGTGTCCATAAACAACTCATTACCTACCTCACACATAACAACCTCCTATCAAATACCCAACATGGCTTCCGCCCCCATCACAGCACAACCACTGCTCTTCTCTCCTTTGTAGACTCAGTCAACCACAATCACAACAATAAACTAATATCCTCTGCGCTCTTTCTAGATCTGTCGAAAGCCTTCGATATGGTCAACCACCAACTACTGCTTCAGGCACTGGAAACATTACATCTTAGTAAACTAACCATAAGCTGGTTTAATGCCTATCTCTCTAGTAGAAAACAGGCAGTCCAGTGGCAAAACAGCCTATCAGACCTACTCCCAACTAATATTGGTGTCCCCCAAGGATCTATCCTTGGTCCCCTTCTTTTCTCCATATTCATAAATGGTCTACACTCAACCATTCCCAAAGCCACCTGTATTCAATATGCAGATGACTCTACACTAATCTGCTCTGATGAATCTCTCGCCAAACTCCAAACCACAACCCAAAACTGCTTCTCTGCTGTCGAAAAATGGTTCTTGGAACTTAAACTCTTACTTAACCCTGCCAAAACCAAATTACTTCTCTTTTTCCCCACCTCAGTGACTGCTCAAACTATAGAACCCCTCAACACCAACAATTCTACCTTCCATGTGTCCTCCAACAATGGGACCATTATCTACCCTGTATCCAATACCAAACTACTAGGGGTGACCATAGACCATAAACTTAAATTCGATATACATGTAAACTTAACTATTAAATCGGTTAATAGAAAACTTGGGTCGATGTATAGAATAAAGGCCTTCTTAACTCCGCACACCGAACTGACTATTGCCCGAACCCACCTACTCTCCACTCTCCTCTATGCCTCCCCGATATTCTCCTTCCTAAACAAGAAAGAACTTAATAAGCTAACAACTACCTATAATCACATAGCCAGATTCATAACAGGAACGCCCTATCGCACTCATCACTGCCTAAATTTAAGGTCTCTTGAATGGCTGGAACTGTCCAATTTACTCAAATTCAACCAGCTTTCTGAGGCTTTTAAAATTATTAACCATCCAGGTAATACTCCCTCACTGAACAAAATACTTACCCAGTACTCCAACCTTAACTCCCTCAGGTCTTCCAAAAGTCTTCAAGTAAGGACCATTAAATCGAACAATGCTGGTGGTGACGCACTATATGCCAATTCCATTGGCAAATCCTGGAATGCACTACCAAACAACCTAAGACTTATGCCCTCTCAGCACCAATTTAAATTACATCTTAGAGCATACTTGAACTCCAAATGGTTATGCCCTTGTTCCTCTCCAGACTAACAAACTATTGCCCCAGTCGTACCTAGGCCTCTCTTAGCCTCTGCCTAACCCAAAGCCAAAGAACACCCTATTCTAGCCCTCCTTGTCTGGCTGTTCTAATCTGTACCTTGTTAAATCATTTAATATTTCTTGCTTTCTCTTATTTGGTCTGTAAGCATCAGTGTATTTAATTGTACTCACTTGTTATAGGTTTATTATTGTATATGTATTAACCAGTATATTATCTTGTGTAACAACATCAATGTTTTTGTTAATCTAACTATGACCTTGGAGCTTTTCTCCCCGGGCCTCCACTGAAAATGGACATGTATCCAGTTGGACTAGCCCGGTCAACAAATGTAAAATAAAATAAAAATAAATAAAATTTCACAGAAGAGTATTGCTAAACAAAATCCCACATAGTAGCACTTTACTGCTGAGCCATTAGATAAGTCTGCAGCAGATTTTTCTCTTAGCTATTGAAAAAACTGCAGCAGAAACAGTGATTGTAGGACAGCTCTGCACCTCCACTATTTTATGATTAGTAGCAGAAAGCTACTTCAAAGCTTATTTTGACTATTATTTTGTGGGCTTTGTGTCAACAAAGATGCCATCTAATTTTGCATGAGGCAGATATTTGTTTAGGGAGCATGTTTCTTGAAGTACAATAGAAGGAAAAGACATATTTTGTATTTAAGGAGCAAAATAGGCTGGGCTGGAAAACTGTGGACAATACTTTATAAACTCTAATAATGTTTGTTTCATTTTTTATTCAGCACTTGATGCTGAAATATAATTTGTGGTTTGTTATGCTTCAGTGCTCTTTGCATTTATGTTTTAATGAAAATACCGTATGCTTCATGTACATGTAATGTGATTGGAGTATTTAATCCATGTAAGGGCAGGTAAATGGGACCTCAGTTTATATCTAAACTAAAGTATAGTAGAATCGGAGTATAGCAACCCATTTAGGTTGTATTACAGGGTTAGTGCTGCTGATGTGGATGAGTTCTGTAACACTCTAGTGTTCCAGAACTGAGGAAAAGTGCCTGCTGTACCATTGACAATGACAAACTGATTTAGTGCCAGTAAAGGGGCCTCATGGAAAAGCAGTGGCTTAAAACAAGAATGGCAGAAAAATGATAGAAGACTCCATTATGCATATAACCTGATGAACATATTAACATGTGGAGAGGGAAGGGACATCACTGATGAAAAATGTCCACATAAGTGCTTATGATACCTTCCTGATAGTCTGCAGTCAAATTATCATTAAGCTTTGTACTAAATACAGATATGTACTTTGGAGCAACATTCATCAGAAACCCTTATGGGACTAACCCATATCATGCCTTGATGCATTAACACAGTAGGAACTGCTCTTTGAAGCTTCAGTGCCAACATTTTTATGCATAATCACATACAGAGTGCATTTTTAAAATTAATAACCATAGCCATGTTAATGTACAAGCACACACATGCACGCTCACACACACACACACACACACACACACACACACACACACACACATACACACACGTGTGCGCGCGCACACACACACACAAATGTGAGACCAAACAAAGCTCTTACCTAATTCTGATGCAGTCAACCAGTTTGAAACCACTAAACAGCAATGAGTGAAAAAAAATCAGGTACTGCTGTGTGGAAAAATGCAAATATTTTGCATTCAAGATTATTACACCATTACACTGCATAAACATGAGTGCTAATTTATGGTAATGTATTGATTTACATGAGAATATGTGGAGTTTAAACTCAAAATTTGCATATTCATCTCAAACATCATTTTCAAATGATTATGAAGTAATCGTGTGTTAACTGAGGAACAGCGTGTGAAGGGAACTGGTACTCCTGAGTCCTCTTCTCCCTTCATAGATACGAGTGTGGTCATTATCATGTGGACATGACTAGAGGGCATCTGTTTATCACTGTTCTTGAGCACAGTAAGGTGATAGTCAGGTAGGTGAGGGAAAGAAAGACATGACAACATCAGAAGGCTGGTCCACAGGTCATAAAATGAGGTACAGCTTAGAGATCTGCCTTTTTGGCAGGACAGCGTCAGTCTTATTCTTTTAGAACAGATTGTTTTTGATTAAGGATGAACACAATGGTTCTTGAGAACCATAGCTCTCCTTCTCAGCCTAAGCATATAAGGCTAATAAAATTTCAAAGTGATCCTCGGTTTGTCCTTCTAAAAACAAGGGCTGCAATCTAAGGTTTGCACTGAGTTACTGCTTTGCTTGGCTTCCCTTATTATTAAAAAATCACAATATTTTAGATTTTCAGTGAATAAAGTTTTGCTGTATTGAATTTTGTATTTGCAAGTTTATTTAGAATAAAACTTGATATAATGTCCTGGCTGCAATAGGGGCTGGCATTGGAATAATGGAAGAGTTGACATTTGATGTTCCCCAGTTAACTGCTGCAAGAAATGGAGACAGATTAAAGGAATAATTTATTAACTGCTCTAAAAGTGCTGACTGTAAGTATTTTTAATTAAAAGTTTATTATTTTGAGTTTCACTAACTGAGCCCTGTGGCTGGTTCTTTGTTCGTAAATTTGGTGATTGAAAGGCATCCCCATCACATGTATAAGACTTGAAACAGTGAGTCTTACAGCTTTGAAAACTAATATACAATTCAGTGAAAAACAAATTTCAAACCTCATTGAAAAGCATAGTAGGGCAGTGTAGTGGTGCAGCAGTTAACATTGTCACCTCATAGCGAGAAGTTCTCCGGTTCGATTCTTGGCTGGGGTGCCTTTTGTGTGGAGACTGTGTGTTCTCCCTTTGTTTATGTGGGTTTCCTCCAGGTACTCTGGTTTCCTCCCACATTCCAAAGACATGCATCTGGAGTGTTTCTCCCTGGGCCTGTCCTAGTCCGACTTTCCCAGACAACAAATGTTAAATAAATAAATAAATAAAAAGTGTGACCCATATAAAGCACCCCACACCCCTGCAACATGAAAGATTGTGCCCTCCACATCTCCGCTAGTTATATAAAGAAACAGAGTACAAAGAATTAGTCCACGTAACATCACTTTAGCAGATCTAGGAGACTCTCTCTCTCTCTCTCTCTCTGATACCCTCCCTGTGGGAGGAATAAAAACACCTTGTTGAGGTTTACAGTACTTTATTCAGTTGAGTAGGTATATGGACATGTTCAAGCCTGTCTTAGATTTTTATTCATGTACTGATTTATCTTAACAACTAGTTACTTTCTAGTTTAATTTGGTTCAGTGTGTTGATTTACAGCTGCTGGTTTCCTTTCATATTGTAGCATTTTACAGAATAATAGTCTATACAGTAATTTATGCTGGCAAAATTTGCACATTTATTTCATTGACTTAATCTGCCCTGTATTTAAAATTTGATTAATTTTATCTGATTTATGGTTAAAATGAGCATTGGCATAAGGCATGCTATTTAAACCTCTCACCTGTCTTGCAGTTTTATCAAATTTTATTGCTAAAATAAAGAGTTATTTTAGCTTGATTTCTTTCCCTGGTAAATGAACAGAAGTAGCCTCTGTCTCTGTTAGTATATATGGCATATGGTGTATGTATACCTGAACAGTAGTAGGTGTGAATGGATTCCATGTTGAAGTTCTGTGAAAGTTGTTTCAGCAGAAAGAGATAAAGAGGGTAGTTGATCTTTTGCCCCCAAGTAAGGATATTAAGGTATATTGAGTGATCTGTCCTCTCCAATTGTCTTTCAGTTTGTCAGTTGTTTGGCATTTGCTTAGTAGGTTAATGATAAAACTTGAAAGTAGGTGAAAAGAGATGCAGGGGAAAATGAAAAGAATTCCAGCAATTATTCATAAAAGGACATGAAAGAGTGGAACAAGATGGAAAACAAGATTATAAGAGACATTTCTTAAGTGATTTACAACTGTGGAGCTTAGGACGATTTTGGTGACAGATGATGTGGAATCTGCAGGTGAATGGGGTAGGGGGGTGGGGCTTATTAGTAGAATATGGGAGCCAGAGATAATAGTAGTCTAGTTGCTCAAGTGAGAAAAAAAAATCAAGCAAACCTGGAGAGAAGGAAAAAGATGGAAGTCGGTAAAACTGATGGAGTGGACAAAGATATGGGAAAAAAGGCATATGGCAGGAGGATATAGGCAGAGTAGAAATGTACAGGCATGTGGGTGACATACAGTAATGTGAGAAGAAAATGTAGCTGATACAGCTCTAAAATAGGGACCAAGGATGGAAGGGCTGATACAAAATGTAATTACAAGTGATGGGGGGGTTGAGTTTTCCATGCAGGTACTAGCACCATAGTGATAGATAGCAGGAGGGACAGTTGAAGAAATGGAGAGTGAACAATAGGAGAGGTCTTACAGGAAGTGCATTGGAGTAGGGGGAGTAGGATTAGATTTAGCACAGGCAAGAGGTGGTGTCTAGCACAGAGAGTGAGTAGGACTGGGAGTAGTGGAAAAGGAAGGGGAAGATTATAGATAGCAGAGTAGCTGTGTGGTGCAAAACATTAAGGGGGTGAAAACCAGCATGGGGACAGGATTCTCAGTTTTATTTGGCAAGTGAGAAAAAAAAGAGTCTGGATTTCATTGAAACCAGTCTTGGGGCTTAAATCCATTAAGATATGGGAGGAAGTGACTAAAGTGATCCATAAGGGGGGAGGTGTGAACGCATATTGTGGTGCATATAAGCACCAATGACCTATCAGAGAAGACAGCTGATTTTAGTAACAAGCAGGGCCTGGGAAGGTGGAATAGAGTTTCAAAAAAGTGGGGTTATAAATATCATTCTCTAAATAGTTGCCTTTATCAGCAGCCAGCAAGCCAAAGAAAGTTAAGATTTAGAAGTGTGATTGTCTGTGGCAGTGGACAAGGCATAGAAGCTTGGAATTAGTAGGACAACTGGGAAGACGTAGAAGACAGAGACCAGCTATGTGCAGTAAATAGGCTCCAACGTAGGATAAAAGGGAGGTAATGCTTAACACTGTGTTAGAATGGTACATCTCAGTAGTTAAGATGGGGGAGAATGGTGTGCCATACAGCCAGAAATGGGTGTAGGTTAGGCATTGAGGGAGTAGACAGAAGGTAAAAAGAGACAAAGAACTCAGACTAGTAAACAATCGTGTCTTAGGTAGTGACTGGGTAGTATTAAGCTGCTGTGTGAGAAGTCTTGGTATGAACATGGAAAGCTGCAAGAAGGGATCTGAAGGGGCTGGTGGATATTTCTTCTATCACAGAGATATGAACTGCTGATAAAGGACGTGCCAAAGAAACGGGTGCTCTTTGTTGATGGGACAAAGTTAGGTGCAGCAGTGAAGGATGGGAAAGAGAGGGTAAGGAAGGAAGCTTACCAGTGACCCAACAGATGGAAGTTGAGTGTCACTGTTGATAAATACAAACTGCTGCACCTAGGTCACTGTAATCCTTGTATGAAGTATCAGCTGGAGGAGTAGAAAGAAACAAGCAGCAGAATTAAGAAAATAAACTGGGAGAGTTGACAACACCTGGATTGGCTCATCGGAAGCAGGTTGAGAGGGAAATGACAGCAACAAATAGAAGATGCCAGAAGCAAATAGGTAATGCTTCCATTTATCAGGACCCCAGTTAATCTAAACTTTGAGTACTCTCATCAGTTCTGGAATGAAATTAGGCTGTTAGAAGAAATCTAGAGCAAAGTCACTAGAAAGATCTATATGATGAAGAAGAAGGGATACTATCAGTGATTAGTAGATCTAGAGCTCGTCACACCTGAGGTCAGAAGATGTAAATAGAAGGTTATATTGGGAAAAAACATTTTGTATTTACCTCTAATTTTGGCAGTATATTAAGGGATACTTCCGGCTTTCTGGATGATATATTAATATTATGGAAAGGGATATGGGAGCTACAACAGATTTTTTTTAATTTACCTATCAAGTTGGGGAAGTGGAGGTTGATTATTTGGATGTAAAATTATATAAGGATTGCATTAATCAGAAAATATTGTCCAGAATATATAGGAAAAAATATTTTTCCAATACATATTTGCATTTTGACAGCTACCACCCCCGATATTTAAAGAAAAACATCATTAAGGGACAGATGGTCTGTGCGGCCCGGATGACCTCTAAAAGGGATGAATTTGTGGAAGAAATTGAATTTATTGGTAAATTATTTGCAGATAGGAAGTACCCGGTTGAATTAATACAAGCCATTAAGGATGAAATTATTGGAGGATGGGGTACAAAATATGCTCCTTTATTGAATGGAGATTATCTAGTAGGTAGAGGGACTAGAGAAAATATATGTGAAGCTCTCCAAAGTACAAATGAGGGACAGAATGGGCATTATTTTGTAATAAGGTACAACCAAGATACAAAGTATTGGAACCTATTTAAAATTATGCCCAATAGCTTAAAAATGTTCCAGGCACCCCTAAAATTTAGCTATAGGAGAGGTGCAAATTTGAAGAATGTATCTGAGAGAAACAGTAGACAACAAGAGCAGTACAATGGTACTGGGGCTAGACGGAAGTAGGGACTTATGCCTGTGGTTGCTGTCATCAGTGTTAGTGGATAGCAAATTTGAGTGAATTATGTATACCTCGTATTAATAACAACAAGGGTATGATAGCGAAGGGGTATTATACTTGTCAGACCAAAGGAGTGATTTACTTGGCATATTGCTTGAAATGTTTCTCTTATATAGGCAAAACTGAAAGAAATCTAAAGTATAGAGTGTATGAACGCATCTGTGATATTGGGAGGAAAAAAGATACCAATGCGCTCTATAGACATACTCAGGAGTGTGATGGAGCTGCCTTTAAGTTTTGGGTAATTGAACAGGTTAAACCCTCTGATGGGGGGGGGGGGTGATTAGGAAACTCTTCTGGAGTTTCGTGAATTCATTTGGCAGCTGCAGTTGGATGCTTGTATTAGGTCTGGTCTGAATGACCACTTATCCATTGTACCAGCTTTAAAAATGAGAACTAAAGTATAAAGTTTATTAATTTTAATAGTATGTTTCATGCTTTATACCTTTTGGCACTTACCTATATAAACACAGGATAATTATATTATTGTAATATATGTCATGTTATTTAAAACTTGCTAAGATGCATTTGTCTTGTAAATGTGATGGCCTTTTAAAACGTGGTGGGGATTTTAATTAGATGTATGATGTAACAGTATTTTAAAAATGTGAACCAATGAATGTTATATAGACCACTATAAATGAGTGATTTCTTTTAAATGCATTATTCTGAAGACGTTTCATGGAATGAAATGAAAGTGCTAAATCTGTGAAGTTTGGAATAAGTCTGTGTTTATATATACTGGCTTGTAGAAGTGACATTTTTCCTTAATTATTTGTAGTGAGGATGGACCTTTATTGACCGTGTAGCTGCCTACTGCTGTTTGGTTCTCAGTAACAGTTCTGGAATTAAATTAGGCTGTTAGAAGACATCTAGAGCAAAGTCACTAGAAAGATCTATATGATGAAGAAGAAGGGATACTATCAGTGATTAGTAGAGTTAGAGCTCTTCACACCTGAAGTCAGAAGATGTAACTGGGAGGTGCGATACTGGTGTACATCATCATAACAGAGAGATGCACAGGGGTTATCCTGAACTGGAAGGGTACAAACTGAATGGGGACAGGCAGATCATTAAAGAGACCTACTGCTCCTTGGACCTGTAAAAACACTTCTTCATAGAGATGGTTGTGGAGCCATGTAATGCACTGCAAGAATGGACAGTAGAAAAGTAATCTACAGTGTATTCAAGAGAGCATGTGAGGTGGAGAAGATAGAGATCATACAGAATTGGATGTTGAATGGACATAAAGGGCATATGTGATAGGCTCATTGTATCCATCTGTCATCAAACAAAAGCGTTGTTCTATAAAATAAAATATGCCTTTAAAACTAAAATGTGCTTTTATCTGAGGAAAGATATTGGGCAATAAGATGACAGCTTTAAGGCTGTTAAAAGCCTAAGGCTATGTTGAAGCTTCCATGCAAAGGAGTAACTATGAAGAATATATTTTTGAGCCCTATGAAGCAAACAATATTTCAGGATATATGACCACATTTTGTTGCACAAAGATTGAGATGCATACTCAAGGGGCTAGATTCATAAAATGTGCTTAAATGTCCAGGGAGGATACAGCTAAACACAATGACAAATGAATGCCAACAGTTTACAAATGGTACTCAGCTAATCCATCTTCTGAGTCTGTGTAATATGATTTCACTGAATTATTGAATCAGCCTCTAAGTATAATCCATAAATGATGACAGTGCAGAATGGCAGGTGACACTGATATTGTCAATGCACCATTCAGGTTTTTGCATATACTCTGCACCAGGGAGATGCATTTTATAGCTGCATCTAAACAATGAATGTGCATCTGCATACACTCATTGTCAGGGTTACATGACCTTTATTTGTTAAACTGTCGGGCAGGTTGTTAAATTGTGAATGGCACCACATCTCTGGCCTTACCTTATGGGGGTGTCGGGTTGGTGGTGGTAGAATTCAGCTCAGTCAGAGTCCTCCTCTAAAACATCTAGTAACTTAGACATCCTTGCCAAGCGGCTTATCCATGCTAGCTAATTCTGGAGCTGTCATTATGAACTCCTGAGTAATAACAACAGTTTTCTGAATGTGGCCTAGAGCTGGTTCGGCCAGCCATTTTTTTATGGGTAATTGACTTTATGCAATATTTCTTTTGTCATTCTGTGTTTTATACAAAATGTTAACAACGCTGGAGTTTTAAACTGTGCAGGGCATGCTACTGTGTGGATCTGATGGCCAGATCAGTGAGTGCTGGACATAATGTAGAATGAAGTTGAGCAGATACTGACCATGCCGAGAAACATTTAAAATGATGGAATGGTGCTACACAGTACTTCCTAACTGGCACACGCCAACCTCATATAACTGCATACCATACATTTTAGCATTTAGAATCCTAGTTCTGACAATGTCTTCTTTCACATATCACTGACTCTTCTTGTATATGTATCATGTGCATCCTATTAGTTTATATGGTTCCACTAAGACTGTTTGAGACTATGTACCTTGAAACACAATTCCCCAGCAGGAAGTGCTTAATCCTAACTGTATAAGTATACAGGTATTTGAGACACGTGTATCCGAGGCTGTACAAGTCTTGAACAATTAAAGTACTTTTGGAGGGGGACAGTCCACCCTGTACTCCATGCATAGGGCGCTTTATGCCTCACACTGTCCTTACTTTATTGTATGCACTCCAAGGTCACTGCACCTCTGAAAAAGGCTGTTTCTCTCTGAAGCTGTGAAATAGAGGATTGCAAAGTACCTTACTCTTCCAGGAATCAGAAATTGCTCTTATTTGGAGTAAGTAACAGCTCATAAGCAAGTGCCATTTCAAGCATAAGCAGTCTTGTATTGAGCAACAGACAGGTAAGCCAGTCTGTAACACTGCCATGTATTTTCCTCAGGTGATAATTTTGGAGTACCATCCCTTCATCACATATAAATCTCTTTCCCTACGTGGATAACATGTTTATGAATTGCAGCTTCAGTGTATAATTGCTGTATAACACACAATGACTTTGGGCTTGACTAGGCTGTTCATGATTCACAGACCATTTATCCTTAGCCTTAGGTATAACTAAATGTTGCATTTGGAAAGGGAACTTGTGAAAAAGAACTGCTCCTTCTTTGTATAGCATACCTACTTATTACCTGCCCTTGTATATTTATGAGTGTTGTGACAGTTCTTTATGTTCTAACTGCAGATTTTATATGCATATCACTATGTATATGTATATCAGTCAGTTTTACTTAACTAATATGCACTTGTTTCTTCAGCATTATGCTTTTATGGACAATGAAGGAGCAGCTATAAAATATTTTTCTTTGCTTCAGCGTGCACACTTATTGCTGTTGCACAGATCATTTTATCATATTCTACAGTAGTTTTGCTTTTCATTTTTGGCATTACTGCTTCTGTTCAGGAATAAAAAATCTTCACATATATTAAAACATCTTTATTATACTTGCCAGAAGCCCTGAATGGGAAAAATGTCACCTGTTATAAAAGTTGCCTTTTTTGCTTGCTTTTTACTTTATCCTGTTCAGCATGTTTTAACAGAATGTGGTAAACACTGTGTTTTAGGGACCTGTTAAAATGATATTCCTTAGTTCACACACACATCAGATAGCTGCATGCACATCTCAGTACTGCCAAGAATTTCATTAACATTTCACTGACATTTTGCAGTTTGTTTTTGTCTTTTAAATGTCACGATTTTCCTAGAAATTATATATTTTCAATCTGTGAATAAATTATATCAGTAACTGTGGGCAGAGGGACTTTCCAAAACAAGACAGTAATAGCACTTTAACTGAATGTTTTACAAGCTTCAGCCAACAAAAGATACAAATGAGGTACCTTCAATGCAGCACTTTCCCTGCTCATATTCAATGTCCACACAACACAGCAGCTTTGGAGCAAGAATTATGCTGCATGTGGTAATGTTAAACCATTACCAGTTTGTGATATTTTGCTCTGTTATCTGCAAAATGATGTTCTAATTGTAAACAAACAATTCTTATGTCTTGAAACTCTCAAGACATAACGCCTGATTTGCCAGCAATGCTGCACGGTTCCCATTGCTTCCACTTGCATTTACCAGCAAGAGTATTAAGTTTGTTTGACCAATGTCTTCTAATTATTTCCATCATGACCATATAGCAGCACTCTGAGAATTCTAATAGATTGGGGAAATGTTGTGTTTTTATTTTTTTCAAAAATAAAAATGAATGAAAAATGAACTAGCTGTATTTGGGCTGTATCAAACTAACACAAGTATGTAAATAACTGGAAGTTAAAAGCAGATGCACTGTACTTTTTTTTGTAAAATGTATTTTACTAAAGAAAATGTACAAAACTGCATACAACAGAATTTACCACCTTAAAATGCATTACATTTTTTTTTAAACTGAAACTAGACCTTGCCCCATAAATGCATGCACTGTTGCAAAATCTGCTGTTTATCTGGACATTAGCTAGCAGAATGTTGAGCCCCCCTCCCCCCACAAAGAAGTATGTAATTGTGGAAACAACAAGTTATCTTCTAAAATTCAGACTAAAGCACAGGAACACAGGAAATCCTGTTTGGTCAATTATAAATAGAGAGACACTATGTTAATTTAGACAGTTAAAGCAATTTCTGGTTTGCCTGCTAGAGGACAACACTGGAGACAGAGCCCATATGTTCATAGGTTCAAAGGAGATTACTAGGCTAGAGCCTTCTCCCCCTCCGAGCTCCTAACAAAAACCCAACTAGCTTTCTCTAAAACAGAAACCTGGATGCAGTCTAACCATCTGGCACTAAATGCAAATAAAACCAAACTAATGTTTTTTTTCCCCTAGCAAAAACTCCATTGACAAATCCACATTCACCATACAGAGCCAAAATAACACCCTCCTTGACATTGTTCCCATCACCAAGCTTCTTGGCATCATTACTGATGAAGAACTAAAATCTGACACTCGCATCCACTCTACAATCAAGAAAAATCCACCAAAAGTTAGGTCTCCTCTACAGGCACAACCGCTTCCTAAGCCCCTCTACCCATCAAACTCTTGCATCCATCTTCCTACTCCCCTCCCTTATGTATGGTGCCCCTCTTTTCACCAATCTCCATCTTGGCCTTCGGTCCAAACTTGAATCCTACTACCACAAGATCTCCAAATTTGCAACCAATTCAAAAAACTCATCCCACCACTGTCACTCTCTCCTCACCCTCAACTGGCCTGAACTACCCAACTACCTCAGCTACCTACAACTCACCATTGCCCACAAGCTCATCTTTAAACCTGCCAACTGCCCAGCTCTTGCTACTTCCTTAAAACCTTACATTCCCAACTGCTCACTCAGATCCAAAAAGACAAAATCTCCTTCAGGTCCACAAACCTGCATGACCCCATGGCCATTTACTGCTGTCCCACTCCTTAGCTAAACAGTGGAACTTTCTCCCCACACACCTACGCAACCTACCTAACCATACAAATTTCATATCTCAGCTACTCTTTCATCTTTTTTCCAAATAAGAATGCCCTTACCACACTCCAACTTAAACACCTCCCCCCTCATTCCACCTTGCACTGACTCATCCACCTACCTCTACTATTACTTCATCCCATCCAAAACAATCCCTCCCCTACTAAAAACTAATTTTCTCCCTAATATCTATTGTACTATACCCTCCAATCTCAAATATACTATTACCCTCTCCATGCATAATATTTCCCTAACCTACTAATGGGTAAAACTATATATTTTGAAATGTTAAATCTACAATTGAGTTTATAACAAAAATATTCACTTTATGTAAATGTTGAAATTTCTGTATTGAATTATGTCTTTCATTTTTGTAACATTGTTTCAAGCCAATTGCAAATATCATGGAGCTTACCTATAAATGCTTAATTAGCTGTATGAACTATGTCCTTTTGTAACATGTGAAATGTAACTTGCAATTGTTGTGGAGCTTTTCTCCCTGGGCCTGCACTGAAAATGGGCTCTTCTTGGCCCGTTGGACTTTCCCGGTCATCAAACTTAAATAATTAAAATAAATAGTCTAACAGCTCAAGATCCCTTACAGGCCTAACCATTATTACCTAGATTTTACCTGATTTTTCGATCTCTAATGGCTAGAGGATAACTGAGGTTTGTGCTTATGCCTTTGAGTATTTTACAGACTACCCCTGACTATAAGGGATATGGACACCATCCAGGAGTGAACAGTCTTTAAGGATAATGAAAATTCTATTTTGTATTTAAAATCCAGAGATGGTAAGGGTACAGTGTATTGTTTTCTCCAGAAACAGAAATCTAGGTTAGATGTTAGACATTTTTGTAAATGTTAACTCTCTGATTGAATTATTTGTTTAAATAGAATAGTTTCATTTCCCTATGAAGACCTATAACATTTGCATATTTCTTTGAAAAGGATGTGATTCAGCTTATTTATTTCATGTAAATTATTTCATTTGCCTTTGAATGCATATGGCTATTTTACTTATTTGCTTAACGTTTGTGGTATCTGTCCTGTGAAGGATGTCTGCTCATATCTAATTGCTGCTATTTGAATTTTCAAAGGGTGGCTAGCTTTGACAGTAAATAAGGTATTTTCTTGTCTTGTTAGACTAGACTAACTGGTGGTAACATTTTCATAAACCTGGGAAGAGAGTGCATTGATGTTGGAGTGTTACCTACCCCCTCCTCATTCTAAAAAAATATTGTGTGAGTGTCTGTGCAAAATAATTTTGGTGGTTTTAATAATTGTTGGTATGATTGATGAAGTGTGGGAAAATCCTCAAGAGGCAGTGATTGCAAGACTTGTCTGATACTGTACAGTGTAAAGCTTATTTGGGTATAGCAGGTGTTGGCCACTACCAAATGCAGCAATGTGCATTTATCATACCTAATTAAAGCCCTTTGTATATTGATGAGTTCCAGTGATGGTATTCAAACCCAATTCAAATGGTTCTGTTGCACTAATATTAATGGTGGTGATGCAGGAGTTAAAGCCCATATCCCATATCCTTCTCATGCACCATGACACAAACTTGATGTAATCACAATAGGGGACTGACAAGGCTGAATCATGCAGTTCACTTCCTGGACTATTTATTATGTGTGTTAGGCAGATATTGAATCATAACTCACTTACTGTTAATGTCAGTCTAACTGAATGCATAATGACTAATCAGAGATTTCTGGAAGGGGAATATAAATTGCTACAAAATGGAGGGATCTTATCTTGATCATGTTATGTGATGAGAAAGAGAGCCATATACAATGTTTTTAATCTCGTTTTGTACTCCTTGAAATATGAGCACTCATTCAGGACATATGTTTTCTTACATGGTGCACAAAAGTACCTATTGCACAGCTGTGTAGAAGATACTGCTGTGCTCTGAAGGGGGAAGTGCTGAGCATCATGATAAATTGACATACTGTACCAGAAAGCTGCAGGTTAGTATTGTATACTATACTGTACTGTAGTAGTATCTACATGTACCTATTTCATACAAGCTATTTAGTACCGTATGCGTATGGTGTATTATACTGACCTGTAGTTCTCCATTACCCTCTGGTTTGCTGTCTTGTTAAGAAGTGATTCACAGTGAAATTTTGCTTCTTAGGCATGATGCAGGACTAGAGTTGGGGCTGTGTGAGCTCATGTTGGCAAGGAACTCAACATTCTCTCTGGGAGGTATGAGACAAATATAGTTGTAAGAGCAGGCTTTTTCCTGCTGTACAATGATATTTTTTTTATTCATTTATTCTGTGTGGTGCTATGTTGCTCATTTATGCTTGCAGAACAGCATAGTAGGATGGAATGGTGATCACTTCACTACAAGATACAAAGCTTTCATTTAGTAGGCAGTTATGATGGTTAGCATGTTTAGACCAGACAGTAGTCCAATGCTTTATGTTTTTCAGTTGGGTGTTGGGTCATTTCCACATGTATTCCATGCATTTAGTGCAATGACTACATGACGGAGTAAGATAGTATACATTGTCTTAGTGATTCTGTCAATTATTTTATGAATTGCAATAGGCTTTTTTTTGCTGGATCATGATGCACAGCTGTTACAAATATCACCCTTAAAAAATTGTGGTGGTTACTAACAAAATAAAAAAGAAAAAGGTCTGACACCTTGTCCAACAGGGTCTTACAGGATAGAGTCAGGAGGAGGATCTGCCTTCATGTACCAGCAAAGAGAAAGATTTATAGGGAAAATATGGTCAAGGAAATTTTATCCAAAGGCTGCTTTATTCCCTTTTACATAACCCATCCTTATGTTTTGCCAGATGCCTCATTCCATCACATTAACAAGAAAAAAGTTATATGTATGAGTTTTAAAAGTTCTTAGCTAGAGAAGAAAACAACCTTATGTCTCCCTTTGGAGGCAAAGGATTAATTAAATATTTATGGTTAAAGAAACTTAGAAAAGTAGTTAAAGATTTTCATTATACAACTGCTAGAACAAATTGTTTCATGAGGATTTTTTTTATGTTAGTGTACTTCCGTTGTTTTCTTAATTTGTTTCTTGTTTTATTAAAATATTGCTTCTTTTGAAGTTTTTATTTGAATTTCAGAAGTTAAAGGCTAGGGCATAAAACAAGTTTTGTATTTTTATTCATGATACACAAGATTAATTGCTTGTAAATTGTGGTGGGAGCTTTGTGCTTAAGGTAACAAGAAAAGCAAGTTCAAGACAGTTGTCAGAATAGAGTGCTGTGTTTAAAATATTTTTGGGGACTTTGAATAGCTTACACTGTTTTCTTTGTCAGTTCTTCTATTTCATTGTTATTTCTAAATAATTTTCTTACACTTTTGAGAAGTTGGAGGCCACAGTACATTTTCTGTTTCTGTTTGTGAGGCATAAGGGGAAAATACTTGCTTGTGAAATTTTGGAGGAACTCAAAACTGGTTTGTGTGTTTGACGTAAAAGGACAGTATTTCAAGATTTTTTTACACAGCCTCAACAACAACTTGTTGAGTGAAAAATCTGATTTTTGTTTGTATTCTTCTATTATTTTCTTCCTGTTTTCTCTCATTTTACTGCAACATTACTTTCTTGCACTTTTGAAAGTAAACATTAATTTAATTTGTTTGTTGTTGGGCAGATTACTTGCTTGTGAATTGTGAGATGAAGTGGAAGCTAGTCTTTATGTTTAAGGTAACAAGAACATTTGTTCAAGGGTTACCTGACACAATTGTCATATTGCTGCATGTGGGAGTGTGACTTTTTATTTGTATACTTTTATATTTTTTTGGAGTATAAAGAGTTTTAGGTTGGCAGGTTAAGGCACAAATCAAACATTTCATTTTATAAGACCTATGGGAGATCCATTACTTGTAAATTATGAGAAGAACTAGAAGGTACTCTTTGTGTTTAAGGTAACAAGGTAAAAATTCAAGTTTTTTCTTGCATTTCTTTTTTTGTTGTTGTTTTTTTTGCAGGGTTATTTTACTCAAATATATCTTCCTGGATTTTTTTATGCTATGCCAGAAGGCAATACTTTGTGTCTTTTCATAGGTTCATAGGTTCTGAAGTCTACAAGAGATTAGTTGCTTGAAAATTGTGTAAGGAGTTCAAAATTGGTCTTTTTGTTGTGTAACAAGGAAAACCATTTCCATGTTTTCCTGAAATTACTGGCAGAACAGAATGCTTTGTTAATAAATCTGATTCTTTTATTTGAATAGTTAAATTGTTCTCTAATAGGTTTGTCTTGTTTAATTTTGGTTTTATTTTATATGAAGTGTGAGGTGTTTAAAAGTTTATGGTTAGGATAGAAATAAATAATGGCTTTATTTTAGACCTAGGGGAGACTATTTGCATATGTGTTGTGGGAAGAATGTATGTCACCTTGAGACAGCTGCCAAAACAGATTGCTTTGTGATGATATCTGATTGGAGGTGTATACTAAAAACTGTTTTCCTATTACTTTTCTCTTATTTTATCATAGTGGAATTTTATTTAATATGTTTAGTAAAAGTTCTACAAGTTATAGCTTAGGGGAATCAAACCTTGTGTTTCTAAGATGGCAGTCCAACACTTGGTTAAAAAGTTGTTTTGCAGTTGCCCTGGGATTACTTTTTAGCCTATTTTTATAACAGCAGTCTGTCAGTTTGTGTGAAACGTGTGTTTGGTATTAGTGACTGGCTTTACTTTCCCCTAGTTTAGCTCAAACATAGTTTAGTGTGTTAAATGAGTGAATGTGATGGTTGACGTCTCCCATTTGGGGGTGGAGAAAGCTTGCTTTTGTGCAAAAGGCTTTTGATTTTTTTTTACTTTATATGAGTAACATTTTGTTCAATGGAAAAATGACAAAATAGTATTTACTGAAAAAACAGTTCAACTTAAAGAAAGTTCTTATGCTGTTTATGATGCCTTGGTAGACAAAATGCTTGTGAAATGTGGGAGAAGCTAGAACTAATCTTTGTGTTTAAGGTAACTAAAAAAAGAGCTGCCAGAACAGACTACTGTATACAGATATCTGACTTTTTTGTATTAGTTTATATGTTTATATTGCCTTCTTTTTACTTTTCTGTTGTTTCTTGCAGCATTATTTGCACTTTATATTTTCTGTTCAAGTTTTTCAAGTTCTAGGTTAGGGCAAAAGGCAAACCTTTTCTTTTTTGTTATGTCTAAGATAGATTGATTGCTTGCAAATTGTGTGAGGAGTTGGAAACTTGTGAATGTGTTTAAGTTAATAAAAATACTATAAGGTATTTCTGAGACAGCTGGCAGAACAGTATCATTGTAAGAAGAATTCTGATTTTCCTACTTCATCCAGCCTGTTGTTATTCTATTTGTAAGTCCAGATGACTTTGAGTTACCTATCCCTTATATAGTGTTAATTTAGCTTCAATGTCTCTTCTACTCTCTATCTCATTAGCCTCTACAAGATTATACTGTCAAGGACCAACCATTAAAATAATTAGACTTCAATTACCCACCCATACATAGTTTCACATCGGTTGGTTGCATACTTCAATACCCACAACTTTAATACTTTTTTCCAGCTTAATTGTAAAATCCCCAGGTAATATCAGTACCTATATCCAACAATGTAAATTAAGCAGATACAAAATAACACATGCACTAGTTTTTAAAAAGGAAATACATTACAAAATGTATTAAAGTGGTGACCCTTTGACAGAGATAAAAGTAGACTTTGGCTAACAGTACACCTTTTGTTGAATTTTATTTTATTTTATTTATTTTTTTATTTTAGCATCTTACTTTTTATTAGTTGTGGGCACTATTTCAACTAACTTTCAAATGTTTGATATATGGCAGCTATCTCAGGCAGCCTTATACACAGACAAAATGTACTTCTTTTGGGCAGCATCTTAAATAGAAATTAGAGACTTAAGTATATACTAACTATTCAGGCAAAACTCTTAGCAGAAGTCCCCCCTTACATACATAATTATCCATTCATATGCAAAGACTCTGAAGAATGCACCTGTTAAGGCTTCACCTGTACCTCAAGAAACATAGGTTCAAAAAAGTTGAGAAAGGAGGTGCCAAACCAGAGGACAACAATGGATACCAGAGTAGCTAGGTATACCTCTGGTTTCAGCTGATACATATGACAACCCTAAATAAAGATCCAACTGGAGCAAAAATGTCTTAATCCCTTTATCTTATTGCCTATATGTCTTACTTTTAATCTTTTGAGTAATTTCTTCCTATATTTCTTTAGCTATTTGCTCAACATCCCATTTCAACCAAATTCTCAATTATCTCATTTTGTCATGACCTCACAAAAGTAAAACCTCTGTACCATATTATGTTGGAGCATAGCACATTACTGCAGCCTTTGTTTTTGCTTCATGTACTATATATCCTGATGTACTATTAAAATATTTAAATTTATCAAATATGATATTTTTCGTATATATGTATTTGATCGGCCAGTGGATGGTCAATTGGGTATCGTTGAAAGCAGTGCGGCAAAATCTCAAAAGAGCGATTGCAAGAGTTGCGAATCGCAAAATATCGCCCCCTTTTTGACCCATGGTAGCGCTCATTTAGGTGGTAGAGCGATCGGGAATGTTGAATTTGGTGTTGTTTATGACATTCCAACTGTTCGGCATTATGAGATTCGCTCATAAAAGTCGGTGTTATACCCGATCGAGCAATGTGCGCTTGATCAAATGAATGCAAACCGATATTTTTATCATGTTCTGGATTTGTAACATACAGTATTATATCATGCGCAAAAAGGGCTATTTTCTTGTTAATAATTCTCCAAGTATCTCTAATTATGTCTGATTGCCATATATACCTGGCCATTGGCTATTAATATAAAGCAAAAAGTAATGGCGAGAATAGACATCCCTGCCTAGTTCCTCTTGTAAGGCTAAACACTCTAGACAGATCACTGCCACACTTCTCCCTCACTTGAGCCCCCTTGTAGACACTAAATATTAATGCTGTCCATGTTTGTGGAGGGTCCCTATTAGATTGACGAAAAGTCTAAATATCGAATGGCTTAGCGATCGAAAATGCTGTTCTTCGAAATAGATATTGTGGGGGGCTGTGCCCCCACCCCACCCCTCGCTAATTATATATACCAACTCCAAGATCGAACTACAATGAGGTAAAGGGCAGATTTTCTGATCTTCACTGTACCGCAATCTCACAATAGCGATTTTGAAGAATGGCATTTTTGATTTCTAAGCCGTTCAATATTCAGACTTTTTGTCGATCTATTAGGGACCCTTTGTGGAAACCCAAATGCCAGCTAGTTTTCTGTATGTAGTCTGTTTGTTCCTTTTATATTTTCTTCTCATACTGAGCTGCACACATTTTATTATGTATGATTCATTCGGCTGTTTACATCTGGTACTACACATTAGTTGCTAATGAGAGGTGGGATACTGTTCAGGTGTCCTTGTGTGGCCTGTATTACTTTCCCCTTGATCAAGATCCTGTTGCTCAGATTTTGTTAGCTTGCCACAGATCCTTTCATGTGTATTCCTTTATTCACATTTGATTACTCCTTATTGTAGCAATGTATTTTTTTCTCATGGAAGTGTATATTTGTTTTTGTGAGATTGTTTGGGGAGTGATTTGGAGAATATGTGAGACTGTTTTATTACTTTTGCAGTTTATGCTCTTTATTTGAGTTAGTGTGAACTCAGAGAATAAGTAAAGGGGTGTGGGTGCAGTTGGCATTGCCCCCATGCAAGTTATGTGAAATGTTATATATACTTGGAGAGGAAAACTATCATGGAATTAGGATAGAGGAGTTGTGTTTCAAGCAATTGTGATTAGAGGTATTTTACAAGAAGCTCTGCATTCTTTTACTTGGGTTAAACAGGTTATTCATGAAAGTCAGCCAACAGGTCCTGTCCATCATCATCACTAACCCTTTTCTCCCATTCTCTGCATGCAGTTAGGATGCTGGATCACTTATTGCCACTTCCCTCAATTCCAGACCACTATCCTGCTTTGTTTGACAGTCATGCCTGACTGTTGCAGGCATTCTTTTATGCAGTCCCTCCATCTCTGTGCTGGATGCTCTCATTTCCTCTTGACTTCTTCCTGTCTCTCCCAGATCTTGTTTACTAGATCGCCTTCTGCTTTCCTGCATATATCATAAAATGGCTGTGATCTATTCTCTTTGACATTCTCCCCAGTTGGAATTACATCAGCTTCTGTTCTGATTTCACAATTTTTCCTTCCGCCCCTGCGCGCATCCTACCACCTGTGTCAGACACTTCATCTTCATCACCTCTAGCTTCCTCAGCTGCTCTACCTTCACTGCCCAGGTTTGTTTGCAATACATAAATACTTACTGAAACAGTGTGGAACCACCAGTAGCCCCTGAGTGGCCAAGTGTAGTACCATAGTTTGGCCATATGGCACTACTAGCTATTTCAGGTAAGAGAGACCCAAATCATTTATAGACAAAAACACCAGTGCCATAAACCTTAAAGGTATTCCTAAATTGAACCAGTAGCCAGTGAAAACTGGAAAAGATGGGTGTACTGTTATTAATATGCAACACCAGTTAGTTATCTTGGTACTCGGGTTTTGTATAAACTAAAAATGGTCAAATTCAGTGTTGGGCAGGCCTAGGTAAATAGCATTGTAGTACTCCAGTTGTGATGATACAGGTGTGAACCACTATTGAGAGATCAGCATGAGATAAAAAAGTGCTTTCTCCTAGATGTATTTCTTAAATGGAAACAAGATGACTTTACAGCAGCTGACATTTGGACCCAAACAGCCTTTGATATAGGATAACTTCTAAGCTATGCGATTTCCCAACAAATTCAAACCTATTACTATAATAAAAATATGACTTGGAAAAGATGGGGCACAGGAATCTCTTCCATAACCTCAGTTTTAGAGTAGTTCAGTTACAGCCAATTACTTAGACAGCCATAAATGTATGGCTTCAAAGTGGTCTGCTAAGAATACACATTTTCCATTTCATTTTGAGGACAGGAGAGGAGAGATATATTTGCATGTCATCTTCATAGCTATGGTATGCAAGTCCCCTTTCTCTGTCTTCCATTGATAGCATACATACGTACTGTCAAAAGTAAAGGGCCTAAAATTGAACCCTGAGGAAGTCCACAATCCATTGCGTAGGATGAAGATTTATTTATCCTTAAACAATCCATTTAGAAATGTTCTGAAAGTTATGATATAAACCAATATGAGATTATGCTGTAGAGCCAGGGTTGCCAGACGTCCCTATTTGGGTGGGACTGTCCTGAGATCAACAGCCTGATCCCGCGTCCCGCCCTGCCGGTTTAAATCCCGGCCAGCCTCCGCTTTGTTTTTTTTTTTTTTGATTGGCCAGTATACCTGGCATACGGGCCAATCAAAAATCGCTAAACACGGAGCTTCTTGTGTTCCGCATTAAACAGACGTAGCGCCGTGTTTAACGATTTTTAATTGGCCCGTATGCTGGTATATGAGCTAATCAAAAATCGCTAAACACGGAGCTACTTCTGTTGAATGTGGAACTGCAATGTTCCGCATTAAACACGGAAGCTCCGTGTTTAGCGATTTTTGATTGGCCCGTATGCCGGTATACGGGCCAATCAAAAATCGCTAAACACGGAGCTACTTGTGTTGAATGCGGAAGTGCAATGCATTAAACACGAGAAGCTCTGTGTTTAGTGCAGAGCTACTGTTCTTTAATGTGGAACTCTGTTCTGCATTAAAGACTTTTTTTTTTTTTTGGTCTTCACTTGCCGTGAAAGACCTTTTTTTTTATTGTCCCTACCTGGCTGGTTGGAAATCTGGCAACCCTGTGTAGTGCCCACAGAAAGATTTGTAAATATCCGAGCAATAGACCCTGATCAGCATTATTAAATGCTGTTGAGAGTTACAAAGATTCTTCTGATCCCCTCATTTGCTGTGATGAGAGCTGCCCATCAGTCTGTACTCAGTTTCATCCCATGGGCCTTCAGTTCTGCATTCCATTCCCCCTGCACTTTGCTGAATTTCCTGACTAGAGTCTGCCTATAATTCAACAGTCTGCATACAGCAGCTTTTTTCACCTGTCCCCTCTGACCTGTTTACTAATGTAGTTCATCACAAATATGGACAGAAATGGGCTTAGAGCTGAATCCTGATGCACACCCACTCCCACTGGGAACCCCTTTGTGAGCCTTAATACTCTTCATACTCCTGTTATTGGGCCTTGTCCATAGACTGCATTAATTCTACCAGTGTTTCCAGGACTTTGTCTGATCACAGCATTACCAAAATCAACTTTCTTGGAACCTTGTCATATGCTTTTTCCAATTCTATGAATGTCCATTTGGACTCTCTTTCTCATGTCTAGCTTCTCCACTAACTGTCTCACAAGAAACATTGGGTTGCATGTGCTGCATCCTAATCTGAATCTAAATTGTTCATCTCCCATCTTACTTTCTACTACTCTGTGTAGCCATTTATCAGTTACCCTCTCCAGCACCTTCATTTAGTATGAGAAGAGCTTGATACCTCAATACTGCCCACAGTTGTGAATATCCCCATTGTCCTTGTGAATTAACACTGGAATGCTTGATCTGTACTCATCTGGGATATGCCTTTCTCTCCATACTGTTATAGGTATCCTCAGGAGTCATTTCTCCCCTAACTTACACAACATCTTGATCATAGCTGCACTGACCTCATCCGAGCCTGCTGCTTTCCTGCTTCATTTCCTTAGTGGTGTTCTTACTTCTCCTAGGGTGGGCTACTCTTCTTTTTGCATCATAGGCTGTGTCTGGGGCAGTACAGCTTCTGTGTTTTTTTCCCATCAGAAGCTGCTTGAAGTACTCTTTCCATCTGCTTTTGATGTCCTGCGGACTGGTGAGCAGGCTGTTGCTGGCATCCCTTACAAAGTATATCGTCTTTTTATATATATTTATGCCTTGCAACCTAATTGATTTTATTTGGGCCATCTGCTGTATCACTTTCCAGAAGTTGGTAGAGTACTTCTAATGCCCTGTTCTTTGTTATTATGACTACTCTCCAAGCCTGTTTGTTAGTCAACCACTATGCCTTCTTACCTTAGCCTGTCTCCCACTTTTCCTTCACTCCTTTCTTTTGATATCTTTCTGGACTTCTGCATTCCACCACAAGCTTTCCTTATGCACATTATTTTCATGCATGGCTTGCACACATATCTTTTCTATAGTCTTCACAAATGCATTTTCAAGACACTGCTATTGTTCATTGACCCCACCTATTTCTTAACAAATTTGTTTTTTTCCAAATTTAGAGCACAGTTGCAGTGTCTTGTTCCAGATCCCGTTCAGACTGTGTGACCGCCGGTGAGAATACATGAAGAAAAGACAGCTTTGCATTTCTGATGCGACTGAAATGAAATATTCATTTCTTCAGAGGAGATCACCACAGAAAGATGTTATTATAACAGCCCTAGAGAGTCATTAGTAATATCGCCAACGTTCTGTGTTTAAATGAATGAAGGAGTAAGCGTGCTTGCTATATTGTCATGGTTTTCTACAGATATCCTTTAGAACAAGTCCCTGAAGGAATCAAAAGGAACATGTTAAAATAAACTCCTTGACTTACTACATATTTCAGGGAATTTCCTTCAAAGTACTATGCCTTTCTTTCTATGATTTACGTCTTGCATGCATTATAGGCTATTCTGTAAGCTTTCCACTGTACAGAAACTCTAGCACTGAAAAATAGTTGCGTAATATTTTTGTAGCCAGTTTAGATGCTGTCTGTATGTGTGTAGCTGGTGAAACATGCACTGCTCTTCTGAATATAAACACATCTAAAAGAATACAGAGGATGCTTTGAAAAACTATTTGGGATGCCACATTGTATTTTAAATTTCACCGAGAAAACGAATGGGATAATAATACCCATAAATCTGTTTCTTGGATGAAGAATGACTGAATGCTTACAAAGACCAAAGGCAGTGTGTGTATGTATACAGATATATTAAAGAACTGTATTCATATCTAGGACCCACTCATCAAGGTGGATTTTTAATGGGGACTGATATAACAATCCAGTCCAGCAAGATGGCTGCCTTTTCCAATGTATGACTTTTGGTGGGGGTTATGGCTGAGGTCCAGCTAAATATTTTTTTTTTTTAACAAGACTTCTGGCTTTGCTTTCAGTGTTCTGAACTAATAAAATTCTTGCATTTCCTATAATACATTTTATGTGCCTAATAGCTTATATTGATCACATAGTCTTTAGTTGTACTTGCCTTGTATTTCTATTATCCTGTAATCCAACTGTTCCAGCAGTTTCAATCTATGACTGGACAAAGTTTCAATATTCACTCTTGCTATCCTTTCAGTACAGTGGTGTGGCACGTGGACTGCTTGGTAGGGAGGGACAGATGGACATGGGTGATCCAAAAGAGACTTCTATTCTTAGTAGTTTAGAGTACCACAGCCCTGTATTAGTTTCTTTCTTAGACTGATAGTTGGGACAGACCTGTAAATGGCAGTTAGTCCATTAATCATAGAGGGTGAAGAAGAAGATAGCGGCCACATGTGGAAAGAAACAATAAATAAGAAGTGGACTGAAGCAGGCATGGCCACCTGTCAACCATTTATTCTTATTTTTATGCATTCATGTGAAAAAGTAGAGGAAATAAGTTTTAAGAGGACAGAAAATTATTCTAACAGTGTAGGTGTTTTAGATGTTCTGTTTTTAGAAACTATATTTAAAGTTCCAGGAATTATCCTATTTTAAGTGCACAAGAGCAAATGCTGAATGCCTGTGTTTTGGATATTTCTTTTATAGGTGTCATACCGTACTACTGTCTTCAAGCAGCAAGAACAAAGAACTACATCTTTGTCACTGCATAAAGCTGTATATCTGTCTGCTGTAGTAACAGTTCAGCAACTCATTCAGAATTATGATTCTTTGCTGTAATGTAGTTGAAGCTCAGTATTTCAGTTTTACTGCAGTATATTCAGCATGTAACAACAGTAGTACTGTTTTCACTTTCATTTCAGTGAAAGTGAACACTGAATATTGAGGTATCAAAATAATTTATAACTTCAAATCCACAACTGGCTGCAGAAGTTTGCATATTTAGTATTTCTGTTACACAAGGGCTAATTCTGTCACAGGCTATGATAGTAACATCAAAAGACCTACTCTGGTATGATGTAGTCTTACCTCTTAAGCAGGTCAGGTAATTTTCAAATATGCATAGCCTCTACTGCAGTTGGTCTTCGTTTCATCCTGAGTAGCCAATCTAATCTTAGAATAATAACTAATTACACAGACAAACTGAGAGCAGAGCAATAACAGGGACACATCTATTCACAGTCCAACTGAAAATTAAAAATTTGTCTCAGAGTTGTTGTTGTGTCTTTCGGCTTTTCCCGGTTAGGGGTCGCCACAGCGGAACTCCGGTCCGCTAATGATTGGCAGTAGATTTTTACGTGCCAACTTGCCGGGCCTGATGCACAACCTTCAAAGAAGGAATGCCCATTCACGCATGTCGCCACACAGAAGACCCTCTAACTGAGAAATGAATGGGGCAACGTCTTACTGAGAGGCGACAACGCTACCGCAGCACCACCAGTGAAAAGCACAATTGAGAACATAAAACTCCAAGAAAGGATTACAGGTTTATGGATATATGGTTATCTCAGACTTCCGTTATTATAGGGGGTTTATCCATAGTTCCTTGATTCCTGCTTGCCCATTTTTTTTCTTTGAGAATGGCTGCTCTGTAGTGTTTTGAATTGGATATCCTTGTTATTTAGTTGTTTTAGTAATATCTGGCAACTCAAATTCTCCTACAATATGTTTACTGCAAGATCTTATCATCTCAATGAAAAAGCAAGACTGTGTTATGCTTTATTTATTTATATTTTTACTCTTGGCTCATTCTGAAAGTTGCAGTGGTCTTGGAGTGTGAATAATAAAGAGGTTGTATGAGTAACCCTCCGCTACCACCATATAGTCAGTCTTGTCTCTTACAAAACAAAGTTTTTTAATAGAATATTTCATTTTTCAAAACATTAGTTCCCAGATGAACTTCTGCTTAAGCAGTTTTGTACTTGAGGGAGTAATTTTGAACAGTAGGGAATGCACTGGATTGTTTCAGACACTACTATTTAGAAATGTCATACTGGCGCCATTTTAATGCCTTTGAATTCCATACAGCATTCACATATTAGAGTTCAGTTTTCTTTAGAATAACTGAAATTGTTGAGACACTCATATACTATCGCTGAAGACATAAAGAAAAAAATAAAGTGTTAACTAAAGCAATAACCAATGACGTGGTGTGGTATATTGAAGATTTACTCACGGTTGGTGTGGTTTAATCATGAGGGCGAAACCCGAGTGATTAAACAAAGGCAACCGTGGGTAAATCTTCAATATACCACAACCACGGAGTCGGTTATTGCTATTATACAATGACATTATTTAAGAAAAAAACACTTACTTTTCTTAAATAATGTCTTTGTATAACAGTGCATTACTGTTCTTCCACCAGTTGTGGTATACTGCTTCTTCATTTTGATGTACTGCGCATGCGTATGGGACTTGCATTCCTCGCATACCCAGTACATCAATGCTTTGAAACAGAAGCAACGGAGAAAAGAAAGTCTCCGTTGCTCTGTTTTCTCTCTTTTTTTTTTTAATTGTAAAAAAAAAAAAGGTTTTGAGGCACTTTATACCAAAGGAAAAAAGTCCAGGCGACCGGACCTTTTTCCGTTGGTATATTGTGGGATTTACAATGGGCACACTGGTTGGGCTGGGCCAATCAGCGTGCACATTTTCGAATAGTAATAGGGAGTCATTGTATAATAAGTAATAATTAATGATGTAATACTGGAATATACCCATGCCATGAGTTGCCTGACCATGTGACACTCAGTTGACAAAACTCATGCCTTTTAAATCTTACCTTGGTTATTGTAGCCATAGTTTGCCTATCTGATAACTGCAGACTAAGTTTTATTATATCAGAAATTATACTAACTGAATATTTTTCATCCCAAAAAAACATCATCCTTGATTGTTAAGGATATACCACTGACCACAGTGTGGTCAATTAAAAAAACATCCTGCCTCTTTTTTTTTTCTTTTGTTCATGATCAGCAATTAGAAATGAATTACTCGGGAAATTAAAATATATGCATTATGAGGCAGCAGTCTATACAAATAAGCATCCACACACACACATATATCCGCACATACAAACACACACATGGATATCATTGTCAGCATGAGGTTGTTCAGTCTCTTTTGCTTCTTGTAGTCTTTGTTTTACTCATCTGTGTATGATTCTGTGTTTTCCTTTCATATGTTGCATTTGTCTAGCCCATTTTTCAAATCATATATGTTTTTAACAGTGAAAAGTTTTGACTTGTACATGTCTTAGTTTAGCGAAAGTTTAGACTGTTTTTTGTGTGTGTGTGTGTGTGTGTGTGTGTGTGTGTGTGTGTGAGATTTGAAGAGCTGACTGAAATGCAGTTAACACTCTAAGACATATGTGACAGCACAGCTGGTTAAATGAAGAATGTCTTTCTTTCGGCTTATCCCGGTTAGGGGTCGCCACAGCGGAACTCCGGTCCGCTAATGTTTGGTAGTGGATTTTTATGTGCCGAGTTACCAGCTCTGATGCACAACCTTCAACGAAGGCACACTCATCCACGCATGCCTCCACACAGAAGATGCTCTGGCTGAGAATTGAACGGGACAACGTCTTGCTGTGAGGCGACAACGCTACCGCAGCATCACTACCGTGGTTCTAGCTGGTTAAATGAAGAATGTAGTAGTAAAAATAAGAGAGGAGTGGAAGATGATGTTGCACAATTCTAGGAGTCTGGGAACAACATAATTTGAATGAATATTATACCCAAAGCAGAAGTTGTGAACAACAGTGGTAGCAGAAATGTTGGTTACTGTTGAAAAAGGCTGAGTTTTAAGAATGCAGCAAGGCAGTGAAAGAGCAGCAGGGTGCAGAATTTTAATGAATATTTAGGTAGGATAAGGTGCACTGTGAAGGAAAAGGACCAAATGTAAGACATAAATGATTAGGCTGAAATGTTAGCCATAAGACTGAAGATGGAGTTTAGAGATACATACCAACATACCTGTCAACCCCTTACAACAAGAAATCTGGACAAAGCCACAAATAATGGGGGAACAAAGGCCCAAAAATAAGAACAGTTTTTAAGTATTGCTCTTACAAACTTAGAAAGTTGATAGAATAACAGGTTTTGCATTAACATGAATTTTCTAATGGATATGAAGCCTGAAACTTGAATGTCTGTCATTATTTTCTGACTTCAATCTTCAATGATTTGCCAGTGATTTGCCGGAAATCCACAATTTTATAAGAAACAGAATAAAAATATGAGGCAAAAAGCTGGACATTCAGTGAAACTCTGTACAGTTGAGAGGTATGCATGCCATTTAAGTTATATTTATAACTGAAGCACAGCACATCCTCAGCCCAGAGTAAGTTACCCTCACTATAAAATAATCCTCACACTGGAACTCAGAAATTAAATATGATTTAGGAGTTTCTTCTCTTCTTTTCTTTACTATTGGCTTTCACGGTGCACACGTTGCAAAGTCTCACAATACTTTGTTTAGCAAGTCATCTTCCTGGCTTTTATATCATGCTGACTATCATGTTTTAAGACTTCTGCTCTAGGAGAAGCACACATAGCAAGGTATTTTCAGCCATTTCTCACTTCCTTCCCACTAGGATTATAAATCTGCTCAGTTTGTAGGAATTCGCAGCTCTGTAGCTATGTAGTGTTAGATGTAGCAGAGGGAACACATGAGACTAGAGTTTATACTGTATTTTAGAAAACCTGATAACTGGTGGCTGATAGAGAAGGTGAATGGTATGAGATCCATGTAGCTATTTCTTAGTCTTCCCAATAAAAGTCACTTAAGACACTTTCTGCAACTACGATAAATGGCTCATTGCAGTCTATGCAGTAGGAGACAAAGAATACAAACCTCTGATATTTACTGAAAAATAGTTACCACTACTCTGATTAGATATTCTGAAGTTAGGTAATAATTTTGCGCAGTGCCATTATAAGTGAATGGAAGGATAATCATGATAACATGGTTGATTCATGTGCCAGCTTTTTAATAGTACAAAGTGGAAAAGAAAAAGTGTAGCCAAAAAAGAAAATTAAAGACCACACTTTTAGGGTATTTGTCAGTAGGAGAAATGAAGATATATGAATAATTATTTGAACTGGTAAATGAAAGTCAGTATTACATAAAACACCAAAAGGAGATTTGTTTTTGCAGTTTCTATCATGGTCATTAAGCTTCAGTATACAGGTCACAAGATATACCAAGCAGGATGATAAACTTGCTCAAGAATAGTGTTAGAAAATCGACAATGAGAAGATGAATTATAATCCCAGGAAACCATGATTTTTTAGTAGTTTACTGGAAGGTGCATGTGTCCTGAGTGAGGGTTAGAAAGAAAAGCTTTTGCTAGCAGCCAGAATCAGGCAGAAGATGGGGACTCCTGTAAGAAAGGTAGATATTTCTGATTTGGTCTTCACTTACAAACAGGAAATGGGAGGACAGAATTATTTTAGTTTTTACTCCTTGCAAGGTAGTCATGTGGTATTAAAACCGTTATATAAAAGGGATTAGCAATCTAGTTTAGTGTTTTTTCTGTATATATATATATATATATATATATATATATATGTGTGTGTGTGTGTGTGTGTGTGTGTGTGTGTGTATGTGTGTGTGTTTGTGTGTGTGTCTGTATTGATACACACACACACACACACACACATATATATATATATATATATATATATATATATATATATATATATATATATATACATTCTTCTTTCGGCTGCTCCCGTTAGGGGTCGCCACAGCAGATCAACTGTTTCCATTTCTTCCTGTCCTCTGCATCTTGCTCTGTCACACCAACCACCTGCATGTCCTCTCTCACCACATCCATAAACCTTATCTTAGGCCTCCCTCTTTTCCTGTTACCTGGCAGCTTCATCCTTAGCATATTTTTCCCAATATACTCTGCATTCCTCCTCAGCACATGTCCAAACCAACGTAATCTTGCCTCTCTGGCTTTGTCTCCAAACCTTCCAACCTGGGCTGACCCTCTAATATACTTATTCCTAATCCTGTCCATCCTCGTCACACTCAGTGCAAATCTTAACATCTTCAACTCTGCCACATCAAGCTCTGACTCCTGCCTTTTTGTCAATGCCACTGTCTCCAACCCATATAACATAGCTGGTGTCACTACCCTCTTGCAGACCTTCCCTTTCACTCTTACTGGTACTCGTCTGTCACAAATCACTCCTGACACTCTTCTCCACCCATTACATCCTGCCTGTACTCTCTTTTTCACCTCTCTTCTACACTCACGACTACTCTGAACTGTTGATCCCAAGTACTTAAACTCATCCACCTTCACCAAAACAATCCACGAAATACGACCCACAAAACTTGGTAAATATTGAACTGGAACACAATAAGAGCAAGACTTCTAAAAATCACGAATCAAATTAAACCTTTCCTCTATACTCCCTCTCATTCACACACATATATTCTGTCTTACTCCTACTGACCTTCATTCCTTTTCTCTCTAGAGCATATCTCCACCTCTCCAGGGTCTCCTCCACCTGTTCCCTACTCTCACTACAGATCACAATGTCATCTGCAAACATCATAGTCCATGGGGACTCCTGTCTGATCTTGTCTGTCAACCTGTCCATCATCATTGCAAATAAGAAAGGGCTTAGAGCTGATCCTTGATGTAATCCCACCTCCACCTTAAACGCATCCGTCACTCCCACCACAAACCTCACCGCTGTCACACTACCCTCGTACATATCCTGTACCACTCTTACATACTTCTCTGACACTCCCGACTTCCTCATACAATACCACAACTCCTCTCTAGGCACCCTGTCATATGCTTTCTCTAAATCCACAAAGGCACAATGCAACTCCTTCTGACCTTCTCTGTACTTCTCCATCAGCACACGCAGAGCAAACATCACATCTGTAGTGCTCTTTCCTGGCATGAAACCATACTGCTGATCACTAATCATCACCTCCCTTCTTAACCTAGCTTCCACTACTCTTTCCCATAACTTCATGCTGTGACTGATCAGTTTAATATATGGGATCCGTACAGATCCCGGAATGCACTTTCCATCGAAGCAGAAATCACCGAGCATACTTAACCGGAAGTGATGTTCACCAAAGCAGCACTTTCAGAAAAGTATGCTTGTTGTGCCAGTCGTACTACGGTGTGGATAAGGGAAAATTCCCATTTCCCCACTGTAGTGCGACCTTTGAGTGAGAATATTAAAGTAGGGGGTGGGGGTGCAGGGGAGCTTGCCCCCTGCATAGAAGTAGGTTTAATGTTGTTTTTTTTTTAAACATACTTTACCGTAAGCACTTTTTCGGTGAAAGTGCTTTCAGTAAAGTATATTCGGTAATAATGGATTCGGACTTTTGATCTTTTGATCAAAAGTCCTAGATCCATATATATATATATATATATATATATATATATATATATATATATACATATATATGAAAATAACCGATCCTTGTATTTTCCAGCTTTAGGTGGTTAAGATGTCTCCCTCCCGTAAGGAACAAAAAAACAATAGACCAGACCACAGGGAAAATTGGTACTTGTGAGCAACAAAGTTGCTGGCTGAGAATCCTAAAACTCAGGAAAAAAACACTTTGTAGACAAGCTCAGCTGAGACTTCAGAGTAATCAAGCAATTATAACTTGCTTAGAAATCAAGACTTCATTACTGAAAAACAAACAGATGGGTGCTTTTGCCCTTGAAAGAGCTTCATCAGATCTAAATCCAGTTTACATGACATGCAGTATCTATCTGCTTTAACACAAATGATCATTGTTAATTCACTCGAGCTAGGGTCACAAATGTTTGTCATAGGCTGTTCATCCAAGTTACAATAGGATGTCTCAACTTTCATATCTATTCTGTATATCCACTCCTATTGAAAGCTACTAGGTTATAGCTTAAGTGCTGTATTCTTATCCTATGTAGCTAGTGCCTAATTGATACAAACACGTTATATAAATCTTGTCCCTTGCAATGAATAACTATTAGTACATCATTGTGTCTTTGATGGGATAAGAGATGATCACTATTCTCACACTTTTCCCGCCAAAACAACAAAGAAACGATAACTTAATTTTCTTTTTTGTCTTTTACTTTTTCTTCTTTCTTTTTTCAATGCCATGACTTTAAATAAACAGTACACCTTAATGTACTTACAATTGTTATTCTTACTCATACTTCTACCTCCTCTAACTCTCATCTACTCATTAACCTCCTATGAGCACCCTATATACACAAACTTGTTAAATCCTACTAAATGTACTACCTCTATTCCACACACTTCTCACACTGACCACTTCAACATCACTTCCATACCCAAAGATCTATCATCTAAATACCATAGAACAGTTCACATTAGATATAACTCCCCTAACCTCAAAAGATATCCACCACTTATTTGCAAACTCACAAAGAAATTATATCTAACAATACTCCAATCCTTAAAAGACGGAGACATTCACCCAAATCCAGGCCCAAACACCACAAATACCAAACTACTCAACATCCCAAACCCTTCTACCTCTCACCCACTCATAAAATCTCCAAACTCACTCTTAATAGCTCACCTTAACACACAAAGCATTAACAATAAAATAACACAACTCCATGCTCTATTGGAACTCTACTCATTTGATATCATATGTCTAACAGAAACCTGGCTAAAACCAGCAACAAAAGATAATTAAATTTTACCACCTGGTTATAACATCATACGCCTGGACCGTGTTAAAAAGAAAGGTGGTGGAGTAGCTGTACTATTCAAATCTGGCCTTGAAATAACCAGCTTTAAACTTAAACCTCCCCAAGACTCTAATGCTGAAATACTTATTACCAAATTTCAGCTAAACCCAGCTAAATCTATCTATATTATTACTATCTATGTTCCCCCAGGAAACAACATCACTACCATAGAAAACATACTTTCCTGGTTATCTCTAAACCTCCCCCAAGAAACCATAATCCTAGGTGACTTTAACATGGACTGGAACTCTTGCAATAATAACTGCCCCACAAACCATATTAATCTTCACGGGTTCACCCAAACTATTACCTCTCCTACTAGACTGAATAAACTTACCAAGAAAGAAAGCACCTTAGATTGGATACTTATTAATAGTCAACCACAGAATTATGAAACCGGAACCCTCCCTGACGACATAAGCGACCACTCCCTAACCTACATCATCCGATTAAAAACCAACCCACCCTTTCAACCCATATATAGGGATATTAGAACCAAGAAAAACTTTAACTCAGAATTATTCCTTACTGAACTGAAAACATGTAATTGGTCTCCACTAAAACACCTTTCCCTTGATGAAGCTGTTGATTACTTCAATAATAATTTTCTTGACATACTTAACCGTCATGCTCCTACCCGCTCTATTAGAATTAGAACTAAATCTGCTCCATGGCTTACTAGGGAAACCAAACAAAAAATCCATCTCAGAAATAAATGCTGGAATAAATCATGCTTAACTAAAAACCATACTGACATCCAAAACTTTAAACAATTGAGAAATGACACAAAAAAAGCCATAGTGACTGACAAAAAAAAAACTACTATTTACAATTTCAACATACCCACCATAATAAACCCCAAAAATTCTGGTCAAGTATTAATCGGCTATTACACCCAAGTCAATCATTCACACCTAACCCTCAAGGCACTGACAAAGACAATCCTGAACAAACTGCAAACACCTTAAATACTTTCTTTATCAAAGCAATTCAAGATCTTGCTTGTCAACTCTCTCCCCACGACATAACATCCATTTCTAACTATAACACACCTCCAGCTTTTCTCTTCCAACCTGTCCCCACATCATTTATTCTCACCCTTCTCCAAAAACTGAAACCATGTACTCCTTCTGCTGACCAACTACCATCTGAATATCTACAGTTAGCAGCCAAATCTATTGCCTACCCCATCTCCATCCTCATTAATAGAACCATCACTGAAGGATATATCCCTAAACTCTGAAAAGTCTCTCACATTATTCCCCTTCACAAAGGAGGAGACTCCACTGAATTCTCTAACTATTGTCCCATAGCCCTACTATCCCCTCTATCTAAGATCATGGAAAGATGTATACATAGGCAATTGCTAGACCACCTTCTCCATAACAACTTACTTTCCAACACCCAACATGGCTTCCGACCCTCCCATAGCACTACTACTGCCCTCCTCTCCTTTATTGACAGTATAAATAACAACCGGAACCTTAACATGCTCTCCTCTGCTCTTTTCATAGACCTCTCCAAAGCTTTCGACATGGTAAATCACACTATTCTCATTAACATTCTTAAATCTCTATCTCTCGACACACTAGCCATTAAATGGTTCCACTCCTACTTAAATAACAGACATCAAGCTGTACTATGGAAAAACACTCTCTCTACTCAGCTACCAGTTAACATTGGAGTTCCTTAAGGCTCCATACTGGGCCCTCTTCTGTTCTCTATATTCATTAATGATCTACACCAAGTAATTCCCCAAGCCACATGCATCCAATACGCAGATGGCTCTACACTAATATGCACTGCGTCATCTGTATCTCATCTTCACTCCCTATCTCAAGACACATTTAATTCTGTAGAACTATGGTTTACAAAATGCTGCCTCTTACTAAACCCCAAAAAAAACAAACTTCTCCTTTTCACACCTACCAGTAAATCTCCACCTATAGACTTCTCTCTATCATCTCATGACGGTACACTAATAACCCAAGATCAAACTACCAAACTGCTAGGTATCACCATAGATAATAACCTAAACGTTGATGCCCATATCAACAACATTCTGAAAACTACCAATAAAAAATAGGCTCTCTCTATAGGATCAAATCCTTCCTTACTCCTGCAACTAGAATTACCACTGCCCACACTCACCTTATGTCCACCCTTCTTTATGCTTCACCCATATTTAACAATCTGTCAAAAAATAACCTTAAAAAACTAGAAAACTCATTTAATAACATAGCCAGATTTGCCACAGGCAGCCCTTACAGAACTCATCACTGTATTAATCTTAAGCTCCTTGGATGGCTTGAACTTCAACAGCATCTGAAATATAATCAACTTACCATCATCCACAAAATTCTGTATCAACCTGAAAAAACACCCATCCTAACAAATCTTATCCACCCCTATGTAAACCTTAAATCCCTAAGATCATCACAAAAATCTCTTATACACATCAACAAATCAAACAATAGAGCAGGAGACTCTCTATTTTCTGTTTCCATTGGAAAAACATGGAATCAACTTCCATCTGAAATGACCACAATTCCCTCAATTACTCTATTTAAAAATAGGCTTAAACTCCACCTAAAAACACACTGGATGTGCCCCTGTTCTAAACCAGACTGACCAACCTATCTACTGTTGACTTACTCATCTAAAATTCTCATCTCTGAACCCACTCTTTCACTAACTTATCTTATCCATATTTCTTTATTTCTATTTTTTTCTAGATAATACCATGCTTCCTCTCCTCATACTCCTTACTAGTACTGCATTTTTTTTTAAAGTGACTCATATCACTACTACACACATTACCTAACAACCCCTCCATATATTTTCATTATCTTCCTTTATTATCTATATCAACACTTTTACTAACTTCTTTCTTTCAACTAATACTCTTTAGCAACTCATAAATGTACCTTCTTATTAACTATTCTAAGCCTATTAAAATTATACGTTACCTTCATTATGTACTCATAAGTGACAGACTCCCTGTTAGTAAATGTTTAAAATGTATAAATATGTTTTTTTTTTTCTTTTTTGTTGTTTTTGTTAACATTGTTTAAACTGTGTGGAGCTTTTCTCCCCGGGCCTCTACTGAAAATGGACATATATCCAGCTAGACTAGCCCGGTCAACAAATGTAAAATAAATAAAAATAAATACAATAAATATTTGCCATACTTAGATGGGGCAAAAAGTACTAAAAAAAAATGTGACAAGCAGTCAAATTAAAATCTTGAAATATTACACTGTAGTAGTCATATCTGCAGCAAGTCAGGGCAATCTGGGTGAACCTGTGAATGGAAGCACCTACCTTGTATCCTTTCTATCAGATAGCATGCCACCCTTTCCATGACTGGATGAATTCAGCTTTCTAGTGATAAATCATTTATAAGTGTGTTCAGAGAGACAAAAAATGGCTGTTTATGTGCTAGTTCTATGATAAACTGCAGCACTCTACAACAGTGATCAAAACAGGGTTAAATGAAGAAGGAGATAACTGGCTTCTGTTTCAATTTGTTCTGTCTAAATGCTGTCAAAACAGCTACATTATAATAGGTTGTCAGTAACATATCTCATAAGTCCTAGTTGCCATAGCAGTAATCCCTATAAACAGCAAAGTGTAGTTCCCACCATGGGAATCAGTGAACCCCCAGTAAGACTGCCTTGTACTGGTGCCTGTTGCAAAAAACCTTTGCAGAGAGGTCTATGAAGACATAATACCTTTTATATTTGGGTCTGTGGGAGGTTGGGTGCCAGGCTGGCAACTCGACACTGTAAAACTCCACTGCCAATCATGAGCAGACAGGTGATCCACTGTGGCGACCCATAACTGGGAAAAGCCGAAAGAAAAAGATTACATGATCGAAACCTTAGGTTATTGAACACCTAAAGGTTGATCACATAATATTGAACCCTTAATATCAAAAACGGACATTTCCACACAGGGAAACAATGTCAATGGCCAAATAAAAAAAAAAGTCATAAACAGAAATAAAGTGGGGGGCTTTGCCTCCCACACCACCTAATGTGGGAGTCTGTGCCCCTCACACCCCATCCTAACTAAATATACCAACTCCGAGATCGCTCTATAGTGGAGAAAGAACAAAATCCTCGTAACGGCCAAACGACTCATTTCCCTGTGTGGAAACGTCCCTTCGCAATTTTCAGACTTCAACATTTTTTGATTGCCCTTTAGGTGTTCGAGAACCTAAGGTTTTGATCACATAATAGGGAACCTTTATATTCTTCTAACCACTCCAGATGAATCTGATAATAAAGTTGCCAAGATATTTAGAAACTTTCAAGGCAGCTGTGTCTTTCTCTACAAGTCTGTGTAAGACTAACTCCAGTGAGGTAGAAGTTACTTCTGAATCTAACTTCATCCTAAATGAAATAAGGCTGTGCCTGCTAAGGAAACTGCTTTCCAAAGCAAAAAGAACTGGATTAAGAGGTTCTGATCTCATCCTATCAAAACCTATAAAACTTGTAATACACTCAATATTTGTCCAGCTTTTGCAGAGGGAAGCATGCCTTCAATAGAAGCAAGCAGCTATAGAGCTATCACAATACTGAACACGTTGCTGATGATCCTGAAATGGATGATTCAACTCCAGTTTTCCCATAATAATTCCCATGATATACTCTACTCAACAAATTTCACCACAGATTCATAAAAAGTAATTCAGCCAATACTGCTCTGCTATCTGTCTCTGAGTGTATCTCTGATGGTTTCAGCACAGAGTAGGCCATAGATGCCCTGTTTCTTGACTTATCCATGGCTTTCAGTACCATTAACCACAAATGCCTCTAACAAAATTTGGCACATGAGGATTAAATAACAGTAATACTCTCAGCTGATCCTCTAACTACTTGGATAGCCAAAATACAAAGATAAATAGTTACCCATTTACCCCATTTGTTACTAATACTAATAAAGGAGTACTACAGGAGCCCACTCTTGGCCCATTGCTGATTAGCTTGTATGTTAACTCCTGGTCTATACAATGTCCAGTCCTAATAGTAGTCCACTGCACAGGACTGCACAGTAATTTTCTAATATGGTATCGAAATGACCACTTTATAGAAAATCTTATTTATCTTATGTTGCCAAGTTTGTTGAACCCATGTGTCACCCACTACAGCCAGGATGTCCAGCTGTTGCATTCTACTTAAATATGTCCTGGCTATATGGTTAATGTTGATGAGTGGCATCTCACAACGTTTTATTTCCAGGCTCAGTTTTTACTTTGGCCGATATGACTGAACCGATGCTTATCTACAGGTCTAGTTAACTGAGCTTGTAGATGAGAAGATCTGAAACATTATATGGGATACCTGATACAGGGAATGGCTATAAATATGTCTGACTTGGCTGAATGGAGTAAATATAATGAAATAATGTTTAGCGTATATAATTATCTTTACATGAGGTGTGATAAAATAAAAAGAGCTGTAGTATATGCTGTACATGGTTTCCATTATCAACAGTGAAATGATGAAGGATCATGTTAAATGATAAATAATAACTGAATTTTAATCTACGCATCAGTATTTTAGTAAAGAAAGCCTTTAAATTTTTTTTTGTGATCCTGTAAATGTATTCCCCTTTCATACTTTCAGAAAATCCTTAAAATTTATTTAGACAAATCAGCAAAGATGCATGTCCTTTACCCATGATCTTGGTTAGACCAGTATTAGGAAAAAATGGTTCATTTTGTTGCTGTTCTTCCATACAGCTGATGAATTTGAAACTAGTACAGCAATTTTACATCAGCAGGATAACAAAGACTGTTATAATGTCATTCATGCAAACAGAGACTGAACATTAATCCTGTACTCTGAATGGTAGAGACTGTATAGAATTCTTCTTTGCCTAGTATATGGACTTACTAGGCCCCAGTCCACCTTGAAATATTAGGTATAATTACTTACTTCTCGGAAATATGAGTCTGCAAAGAAATAATAAATAATTGCCACGCAGTGAAAAAGGTGTATTACAATGCCTGTTCAGAAAGTGGAATCATCTGTCTATAACTACTTGACATTCCACAATCTTCTAGTATTCATAATTAGTTTATATGACATTCATGACCATCAGCATTTTCATTCCACCCCGCATATGCAAGCTGTAGGCTTAAGCTGAGGACCATATTTATGACTACATGATTCTATCAGGACTAATGCTTACCTACAGAATACATTACTGCACTTAAAAGCAGGACAAAGGTGTTAATGGCCAAATGATTAGTAGCCATGCATTACACAGCACTGCTACCTGGATGGCTGTCAGTTCAGCTGCTAGAAAAAAGATCCCACATTTTTAATTCCAAGTAAAAAGAAATATTATTTGTAAGAAAGACTCTGCTGAAACAAACACAGGAGAAGTTTGTTTGGCTAGTGACCAGAACATGAATTTTATGAATATGACATTCAATTTTTTTTTTTTTTTTTTTTGCTGGTGTAGACTGGTAAGACGTTTCCTGAGTCACTGAGAATGCAGTTTAGTCCTAAATATCTAAGCTGAGATCCACTGGTAATATCAGCAGCAAACATGACTCCATTGTAGATCTATAGGTCTGTGGTTTACCTTAATCAATTAACAAAATAAATTATACTTTTGCATCCATTTTAAGACTGCCCATCAAATTCCAATAGCACCATGCGAAATATGGGCACAGTGCTCCTAATAGACCTGTTTATTATAAACATACCTCAGTTATGCAAACTAGTACTTAGTATGCCCAGATCAACCATTACTCCCATAATTTCTGTATTCGTCTTCAAAGCAGAAAAGGTCAAGCCAGTTTCAGTCAGTACTACATCATTCCTTGAATCAAAAGAAAAAAAAATCAATGAATTTCAAATTCTACATCTTTCGTACAGTTGTTCAGTTTTCTTACTAATCCTATTACTGATGGCCTACTTCTATCAATTTGAAAATAGATTATGGGTACACACTGTCTGTGGCTAAAGGCAGAACTCAAACAGCAAATGAAATTAAGGGATGAAGTAAAGCACACAGGGAAAGCCACCAATAGGCAGACCGACCATACCACCTTCTGTAGGTTCATAGATTAGTACTAGGCTAACTGCCCTTGTGGGCTATTTTAAGCCTAGCCAATTACCCCATGTGAGAATCAAACCCTGCATCTTGCGTCTGTAAGGCAAACACCTTAACCATTATGCCAACTGCCCACACTGTAGTACATGGAGCAGTGTGAATATATTCTGATATACTGAAAAAAGACAAATTAGTTAAGCGTTACTATAGTGAGAGACCCAGTCTTAGCAAATGTTAGCCACCCTGTGTTTATCTTGTTATTGTTGGGTCTAGCGAGGCAGTCAAATCTGCCAGTACTTATCAATAAAGTCAGTGGCAGAATAAAAAATAGATTTGTTTCTGCCTGCTGTCCATGCCGGTAAAAGATCCCTGACTTCCTGTTATAAACTTAGAAAGCAGCTAAAATAACAGGCTGTATGTTCACCTGCATGTTTTGAAGAATACAAAGTATGAAACTCAAATGTTTATCTTTATTTAGTGACTTAAATCCTCAGAGATTTGTCTGAAAAACCAAAGAGTTTATGAGGAGTAGACCAAACATACAAGACAAAAATATGGACATGTCAGAGGCATGGCAAGGGGAGTGTAAACATAAGGGCCTGTGTTATGTTGTCTGTCTGACAGCGCTCTCTAAGTGCTTTATGGCTTTGAAAGCACTTATCACCTTTTTTCTTTAACTAGTAGTACGTGTACTACAAAGAATTATGATTGGGTCTCAGATCATAATCTTTAATTATGTGTTCTCAACATGGATACCAAGGTTCATCTTTTGAGCTTCGCTTTGAAGGTGAATTTCTTGCAGTCCATGTCTCGAACATAGTAAGCATGGTCGTCAACCCAATCATAATCCTCTGTTTTAGCTCTCTTGTACAGATAGGTTACACACTGAATCAGCCAAAACTACTTATCTTCATAATAAGAAAACCTATACAGATTCTCTACCAACATTTTTGAAGAACCATCAAAGATATAACATACAGCACCACTGTTTCTGTGTAACATAATCATAGCAATGAATTTTACAGTATTCATTGCTGTAATTAAGCAGTCTGAGAGAAATTGGCAACTGAACAAGTAAGGCAAAAAGCTGGTTTACTTATTTAATTTAAAGGATTTATCTCACATTTATATTTTCTATGAGTCTAAGCATTTTTTGTCTGTCTTGTAAGTAGTTAGGAATGTGACATCTCATTGACTGCTGAGGGGTGTGACGGAATTAATACATTTTAAGTAACTTCTGTACATTGGGAATTAAATGTTTTCTCCAGCTATTATTTTGATTTTCATAATACTTAATCATGCTTCCTGTACTACCTCTGTGCATTTTTGCTGTAGTTCTTTATATATAAGAAGCTTTTCCCTTTCACTAAGTGCTGCTCATTGGGTGAAACTCATACTTATCATAGCTATTTCTTCTTTCAGCATCACTACCTTCTTTATTCTTCTTAATCCATTGATTATTTGTTCTTTACTAATGAATGCATGTTGCCATATGGTTTCTTAACTTCTCCAAGGCTTTTGGAACCATCATCCATACTTTGGTAATCTCTCACCTGCCTAGGCTTGGTAAGTATGAATACACACTAAGATGGTTCACTAACTCCTTGCTAAGCAGAACTCAGGCAGTACTGTGGAACAACTCTTATTTTGCTGTGCAACCCATTCTAGTTAGTACGGTGAAGTTTCTGTTCCTAATGTACTATTATTTTGTTCATTTGCTGATAATATATGATATAACTGGACTGACAAAGAATCCAAGAGGCACTCAATCCTCAACTGGATATTAATAAACAAACCAGTCCACCCCTCTCATTCTGGTTGCCTCACAGATGGCCTGAGTGACCATCTGCCAACCTTTCTGCTAAGGCAGTGTATCCATCATACCAAAAGCACTGTCTACCAACTAATAAGAAATAAAAATAACTTTAATCCCTTCAATTTCATTACTGCACTTAGAAGTTGTAATTGTACACCACTGACACTTCTTGACCTAGATGAAGCTGTTATATACTTTAACTCCACCTTTCTAGATATCCTAAACCTAGATGCCCCTTCCAGAACTATCAGAATCAAATCAATATTGCTCCATGGTAAGTAAAGATACCTGATCCCTCCTTAAAGCCAGAGACAAAGCCTGGGACCACTGGCACAAAAATAGGTCCTAAGCCTCAAAATAAGCTTAGCAGGATCTCCGAAATAAAGCAAAGAAACTAGTAAACCGTGCCAAAATTAATTACTATCGTAAGCGACAAACTAAGCATCAAAATACATCTCAAAAGTTCTGGGCAGCCATTAACTAATTTCTCCTTCCAGGTAAATCTAGTACTCCCTCCCCTACTACAGTAAACAGCTCAGAGAATACAGCTACTCAATTCAACAAATACTTCACCGAAACCATTCTAGCCCTATCTAACCAGCAAAATAGCCCCACCACCACAGAACCTTGCAAGACACAGAGCAACAACAACATCTGTACCTTCCAACCCATCTCTATTGCTATGATAAGAAAATGCCTTAAAAAACTAAAGCTCGCAACACTGGCAGCAGACAAGCTACCAGCCACATTTCTGTGGATTGCCGCCAATGCAATCGCCTACCCAGTAGCCATTTTTATTAGCAGATCCTTGTCTGAATTCCTAGTCCCTGAAATCTGTAAAATTTACCATATTGTCCCACTTCATAAAGGAGGCAGTTCTACAGAACTGACCAACTACCGACCAATAGCTATTCTGTCCCCACTATCCAAAATCCTGCAGAAATGCATACACACACAAATTATGGACTACTTACATACCTATAGAATCTTGTCAAACACTCAGCATGGCTTTTGCCCCTTTTGTAGTGCTACTACTGCTCTAAAGTCCTTCACCAATACAGTAAACCACCACAGAAACAATGGAAAATTTGTATCTGCTATCTTTCTCGACTTCTCCAAGGCCTTTGACATGGTCAGACATAGTATACTTATCAAAGCTGTTTCTGGTATAGGTCTTAGGCAATCCTCTATTGTCTGGTTCCAAAACTATTTATCTGGATGCCATCAAGCAGCACTGTGGCAGCTAGAACTTTCACCTCTCCTTCCAGTTACTCTGAGTTCCCCAATGTTCCATACTAGGTCCTCTGCCTTTCTCTCTCTGTACTAACACCCTCCACACTTCTACTATTTATGTGTCTGTCATCCAATATGCAGATGATTCTACACTAATATGTGCTGCTTCTTCCTTACAAGAACTCCACTCACTAACACAAGACTCATTTCTCTCTGTTGAGACATGGCTTTCTGAATTCCAACTAATTCTGAATCCTAATAAAACTAAACATCTGCTCTTCAAACCTACTAGATCCACTGCATCATGTCTCCCATTTAACATTATGTCCAGGAATAAAACTATTTCTCCTATAACTCACACCAAACTTCTTGGTGTTGAGCTTGACAGTAACAAGAAATTTGATATTCATATCTCCCAGACCATTAAGAAGGTGCACAAAAAACTGGGTGTCCTATACGGAAATATGCTGTTTCTTACAAAATACACTAAGGACACAATTTCATGCACTCATCTGCTCTCTGCACTTCTCTATGCTTCTCCTATTCTCACTAACCTTGGAAAGACTGATTTAGCTAAACTGAATTCTTGCTACAACAAAATAATCAGATTTGCCTTCCATTCCCCGAATAGGTCACAGCATGGTACAGCCCTAGGTTCCCTATTAGAACCGTGAAGCTCCACTTACATGAATACAGAAACGTCGACAAGTATTCAGCAAACCGTGAAAACACCGATCGTCCTGAAGTTTGAAATTCAAAATGTCAAATTGTCCTAGTTGGCCCTTCTGCGGTATAGCTCCTTAAGGTAAGTGTGCGATAGTTATGGACGTTAGGGTTAGGGTGCGGGTTAAGGCAAGTGCATAGATAGTAATGTATGCAAGGTTTAGTGTAGGGTTAGAAGTAGGGTTTTGTTTAGTGTATGTATGTGGTTTATTTATTTTGTTTGAGTAGGTAGTATGTAGCGGGTGGTGGAGCTGGCCAACTATGATGATTCGAGATTTTGAATTTCGCAGTTTAGGGCGTTCAGTGTTTTCGCAGTTCATGCAATATGTGTTGCTGTTTTTGTATTTGCTGAAAATGTCTTTTGTGCTTATAATATAGACCCCAGCCGTAAGCAACTCATCTGGTTAGAACTTCTTCAACACTTACTATACAATTAACTCACTTTAGCCCACAACATTCAGAATCAGCCAGAAAAAAAACACTGCACTGCAAAATCTACTCCATCCTTACTCCAGTAATAGAACTGTCCAGTAATAGAAGTAATAAATTCCTTCCTGAAGTAACTAAAGCAAGTAACACATCTAGGGAATCCCTCTTCTCTAACATCATTTTTAAAATATGAAACACCCTGCCAACCAATATATCGACAGTCTCTTCCTTTGAACAGTTCAAAAACTCACTAAAAACTCATCTATTACTTGGCTGTGTTCCTGTACTAGTCCAGGCTAGTTTAACCCTCAATCACACCATTACCCCTTATCTGAATGATCACTAACCATAAATTGTTTATATCTGATTCTCTGATACAAGATTTTTAACGATTCAATATATTTTCTTGTTTATATATAATCTGTTTGGCTTATCTGTATGTGTATATTTTATGTTCTTGTATATTTTGATACAAATGTTTATTTTCTGTATTTACCCTAATCAAATTGTATATTGTGGATTATTTGGGATCTTTGTTGATTGTGTTCTTGGGAGCTTGTCTCCCCATGTTGGACTTTCCTGGTTGACATATGTAAAATAAATAAATAAATAAATAACAGCATGACCCTTAAACAAAGTTTTATCTGTTACTGTCCTATCTGTCTACTTTTTTTTATGTACATTGTAATACATAGAAGATGTGTCAACATTGTGGCATGGAAGGATAAAACCCTGACTATAATACAGAAGACTTGGGTTCAACTAGTAGCTCAGACGTTGTAACGACCTAAGGAGGGGAGTGTGGATTTGAGTGGCCATCACAAACTCATCCATCTTGAGAGGGGGTATCACTGACCCCAAAAGGAGTATTGGGATACTGCCTGCACCAGATATTGGGTTGGTGGGTATCACCGCATGTAATCCAGGATAGGATGTCATGTGGGGTGTGCAGGCTTCTATGGAAACCATCAGCTGTAAGAGGGAGGAATTTGGATAGGGAGGGAGGGAGGGACATTCACATGAATGAAGATTTTCCCAGTACCAGATTCTCTTTCTGAAGGGAATGAATGTGCTAATAGGTTTCATACCTTAATCAAGGAATGAATGAACCATTCCCTTCTCAATCTGACTAGGGAATGAATTGGGAAACACTAGCCTTGGAATTAGAACAAATAGGTGCTAAGAAGGGAGGCCTGAAGTCATTGGGTAGTGAGGAATTAAAAAATGCTTACTTGATGAAAAGTATGTTGTTATTTCCCTATAAGAAATGCTTCCAGTTCATCACTAAATGCACTTTAATTTAGAATACAAAAACAGACATAGTCTTAAAGTTCTTAATTATTTACAAATACTGAAAATTCACTGTCCATGAATATACTAGCCATACGACAAAAAAGAATATCTTGCCTTTATATGGTAAATCACTTCCTCTCCACTAAAATGTTTAAGTAACTTGCTACTGCTATGTTAGTACCTAAATGTCTGTACAATGCACGGCTATACATCATTATCCCAAACATACCATATGTTTATATGAAGCCTTGTACGAAAAGGTGGCAAAATTCAAAGAATACATAAGTACTAAGAAACACATGTGCAAATCATTAAACTGTTACTGAGCCAAAACTAAGTAATAAACTCCTATAATACAACTAATATTAACACACCGTTACTTACAAAGTTCATCTCTAACAATTGCTCTCAGATGGTACAAATCTAACAGAAATATTTGATCTCTAGAAAACGTCTTCATCTGAACTCTGAAAAGTCAAATTTCTCTTGTTAGCTTAGAATTTCCGTAATGCAAACCAACATTATGGGACCAAACATCAGACTTGAGATGGAGGCTTTCCAACAATAACATTAAATAGCCGACATCTGTTAATATGAATTTAGTTGTAATAATTGCTAACCTGCTTCTTTCTGATCCCAAGTCAAACCTAACCATTTCTTTTCCATTTTCTACCCTATACAACATTAATGTGTTATCTTTAAAAATATTAACAATTCCTTTCCACTGCTTTTTTCCTGTTTCCTCATTAAAATTAAACCTGCATCTGTGGAAAAGACTGTACATTAAGCCATGATGCACTGTGTCTGTGCCTGACAATATTTATATACTTAATTAACATTTACTACTTTGTAAAATTTGTTTTGGCAGACTATCATCTGAAGTATCTTTTAGGCGTTATTGCTGACCATGTATATACTGCTTGCTATAAATTGTGTATATCTCCCCTTCTTTATTTAAAAAAATTCTTACTATTGAGGAAGTCTGTCTGACTATAGTTGTCTAGTTTTACTCTTGCACTACTTATTTTATCAAAAAAATGTATCTATACTCTTGAATTCTTTTCCCTATGCATCCACTAAAACAGGATTCTAGTGTATCTATACTCTTGAATTTTTTTCCCTATACATCCACTAAAACAGGAGTCTGCATAGGTGGATTGCCCTATATGCAACAAATCAATCAATCATTCTGTGACGATTGGGGAGAGATGGGCGAAGGCTGCCAGCCTAGTCAAATAGAATTTGATATATAATTCTGGCATTTGTAAATAAATGTAAAATACAGACATGTTTTCTTGAATGTAAAAGAATACTGTGAAATGCAGAACTGCAAAATATGTGACAACATTGCACTCTACTGGCCCAGTGAAGCATGTTGTGACCCTTTTGTGTTAGAATTCGGCTCCAGTGCATCTGGATGAAAGTTTCATGCCCATTGTTTTAAGGCTAAAGTTTATGACCAGAATTTACATGTGGATGGTGCTTTACTGCTGTGGTTTCTGTTAGAATATACATGTGAAATGTCTTCTGTTGTTGTAAGTTTCTGAGCAGGTGTTAGATTGCTAAATAATGCAGTTTGTTTGCCTGGGAAAACCTACATGTCAACATGATGTAATTTGGGAGGGACCCAGCAAACATGTTTGTTAGTAATGTTTAAATACTATTTCTCACAAGAGACTTGGGGGCATTTTGATTTTGATATCCAACTTATCAGCACTCTGTCTTATGCTCACATGTAAGTTTTAGCACTGTGATTTCTTGTAGGAATAGTTAAAGCTAGTAAAGATTAATTAGGTATTTTTCTTTGAAATCAGACCTGTCCTACTGTATTATTTTAAGTTTCTGTGTGATCTCTGAACTCTTTGCTATCTCTGTGGTGTAATAGTTTTGTCTTGTGTTTTAATTATTTATTATTAAATATTTTAAAAACCTTTACCTGTGGCTGGTTTGTGTAGAGCTAAGCTCTAGAGTGCATTGCATATTTATAGAGGTTATTGTAATAGGCCACTCTAAAATAAGCCTTAGACTGTATAGTCGCATTACCAATTGGATAACAATATTGCACAGTAATAATTGGACACCCTTTTAAGGGCCTTTTAGTAGCTGGTATTATTAGTTGGGTGGTGGCAGGGATTATTACCGTATGGTCTGGGTAAAGGGGCACAGCTGGAGAATCTGTGTCAGCCTTTCCCAGGAGTGTCTGTGAAGTTGTATAAATACTTATCTCAAAGTGTGTGTGTGTGTTGTGTCAGCTACTTGGGAGGGACACGAAGCACTGGTTGGACAGAGAGGGTACTGGAGGTTCTAGCTTGCCCAACTAGGCTGAGACCTGGACCCTATAGCTGTGCCAGTGGGGAGTCTTATTGGGGACCTGGAGAGTAAAGGAGCAACCAGCCCCAGACTGACTGTGATCTCTGTGTGCACTTAAGGGAAATTGTACTTTACTGTGTGTATTAGTTATCCTTTTCTCTTCTAGGAGACGACTTCCCTGGTGTTAGTGGTGAGGATTGAGGCTCCTTGATTGCTGGGCCAGGGCACAGTCGTCACACATTCAATAAATAAACAAATGCATAAAAAAGCATACTCAGGAAGAGACATCTGATTGACTTTTCACTACTTGGTTCAAGAAAGCATTATTTGGCTGGTTGGTGGAAAGTCCTACACAATCTTCATATAACTATCTAAGAACCTCTTCCCACTCCATGCCTTACAAACTCTGCTGTATGATTCATGTATTATCAATTTTCAGAAAACCGACCTTTTGTTTATTGACATTTACTGGACTACACATTGCAAAATGAATGTGTTTTCTCCATCAGTAGTGGTCTGCTAAATAAAAAGTACAAACAAGCTTTGCTACATGACTGACTAATATTATTTGGTCAGTTTTTATTAGTCTCACAACTGAAGTTAGGCTGAAAATGTAATCTACCACAAATATGAGTGTTGCTTTTATATCATAAACAAAGGAAGTTCCAGCTTAACTTTATGTATAAACTTGGTCGTAAAAAATAAAAACATAAATGGGGTTTATTGAATGCCATACCCTTCCACATGTATACATAAACTGAGAAACATAAATTTTGCATATAGTTTTATAATAACTGATTATTTGTAGGCAGTAACAGATAATGTTACAATTTCGCTGTCAAATTACTTTTCTCTTGTCAACCTAGGCTTAATCAATCCACTATTAAACATGTGAAGTCCACTATTGTGAATTCAGTAACAATAAAAGCATAAATGTGTGCCCTACAGTAAAATAGTTAACCATGAAACCTGATATTATGCTGCTTCAAGGATTTTAACAGGGTAAGCCCTTCCTACATCCTTTTAACATGGGTGGTTGTAACCACATGACCCCACTAACTATGTGTGGTAACTTAAAAATTGTGGTACCTCGGGGTAGAGGGGCACTGTACCTCTTAGCTGTCCAGATTTTTGCAGAATGTCCAGATGTCTGCCTCATATTTGTGGTATGTTCCTCAACTAATTTCTGGTTTTCTGGTAAAACGGTGTACTTTTTTGACTATAAATTACCTTTCATTATATACTTGTTCTTAGAATGCAGGTAGATCTGTATCCCAGCAATGGAATGCAGCAGAATTTTGACTTTATGCATTCCATGGTAGCAATTCTGTAAGAAGTACTAAATAGTCTTAACAATCAGGTCAGCGAGTACATTATAACACAGAAACAAAAACAGTAGGATTTCACTAGTCTTCAGTGTTTTACAAACAGTAGGAAAGTCCGGGAACAAACTAAATAAAGATCAATTAGAAACCACCAAAAGATGGCTGAAGCAGAAAAATAATTTATTAATTTATTAATTTATTTGTCAATAATTAAATTAAAGGAGACTGAGTGTGCTCCCTGCATTTCCATGGGTTTCCTCCAGGTGCTCAGGTTTCCTCCCACATTTCAAAACATGCAGTATGTGGATTGGACACTCTAAATTGGTCCTCGGTGTAAGTGTGTGTGCGAGTGTGTGGTACACTCTCCCAGGAGGGTTGGGCCTCGGGCTAGCAACTCAACCCTGTAAAACTCATAACTGCTACAAAAACAATGAGTGACTGGAGAGTGCTTGTTGCCCGATGTGCTGAAAGGCATGCCGTGGACATGAAAGAGAGAGAATTAAATAAACAGGACCAAAGTTACTGTTTATCTGATAAAATATGCAAAAAATAAAAAAAAAGAATGTGTGTGGTGACCACATGCAGTAGAAATGAAACTTCTGTATTCAAGGACTGCACCTGCTACCAGTGAACAGTATGGCAGACAATGGAAGCTTAAAAAGTGAATCCCAGTGCATCAAGGTCCATATTGCAAAACCGAATGTCAGTGCTTTTGCCCTAAAAAATTGCATCCTGCTTCAAAATGCCATCAAACCCAGCATGTATTTTTGTGTTTTTTTAAGTATATGCGTATTTGAGTTTTGTGTACTTAATATATTCTTCCAGCTCACAATAGTCAGCAGACCACACACATATGCATGCAGATACGAGGCAGCAGTGCGATGACTATACTACACCTGCTTTATGTAGAGTGATGCCCCCTCCTGCAATTAACAGGTGAGAGGAAGTGCAATTTGTCTTGAATTTTGTAGTTTTGGAGTAATGTAATGCAATTGATTCTGTACTTGTTTTTTCCTAGGTGAAGGCTGAAGCAGTTGCTTCGGTATCAGCAACAGTTAAAAACTGGCTGGCTATTTCTAGACTGGTGTGGAAGATGATGCAGAGTTCCTTTCTCCTAATGATGTATGGTGCATGTGCGCGCGCACACGTGTGTGTTTGTGTGTGTGTGTGTGTGTGTGTGTGTGTGTGTGTGTGTGTGTGTGCGTGCGTGCGTGCGTGCGTGTGTGTGTGTGTGTGTGTGTGTGTGTGTGTGTGTGCTGATGCTTCCGTATCAGCAAGAGTTAGAAAATGGCTACCTGTTTCTAGAGTGGCCTGGAAGATGAAGCAGAGTTCCTTTCTGCTAATGATGTGTGGTGTGTGTGTGTGATACAGGATTCTCGCAGTGAAATATGGGCACAGGTTTGTGAAATATACCCCAAGCAGACTTTGAAGAATTTTTCCCAGGTAGATAGGGAATGCTGGAGGCGTAGTAACTGAGAACATATGTTCTGGGAGTGTAATTAGTTGGCAAACTTTAAAAATTCCCTGCAGAGTACTCTGCTAGAAATATTGGGTGAGCAAATGGGTGTAACTAAGAAAATGATTCTTTTGAGCTTGGACATAGGATCTGAATGCCTAGACATAGTAATACCTTTTTAAGTATAATCCCGGTGGCTGCCAAAAAGGCAATTACTAGACAATGGAAATCAAAGTGTAAGTCAACTGTATTTAAGTTCTAAATATTGTAACAGAGATAAAAGAACTGGAAGCAGGATCTTTTGAAATGGGAAGTAGCAAATTACATAGAAATAAATGGAAATTATGAGAACAATACATGCAGAATAATGTTCAGGATGAATGAGGTTAAAGGAAAGGCAGGAATTGATCTATTTATGTAATGTTGGACTGATGATAGTTATAAAAATAGGTGATGTAATAATTTATGTAAGTGGTAACATATTAACATGGTTTGTTTTCTTTTATGTTAATGTATGTTTACCTATGATTTAAAAGATTAAATAAACGTGCTAAAATCAGTCAAATTACATAAAACAAAGAAGCTTCAAATGCAGATGTCATAGGCTACCGCAGCTTGCCTAAATGTCGCTTTTTGATATTACTGTGAATCAAGAGCACAATCAAACGTTCTAACTGTAATACTTTTGAAAACTGCAAATCAGTTGGGTGTTTTTTGCCAGGTTATGACTAAAACTACTTTACTAAGTTTTGCCACCCATTTTGATTACTGGATAAAAATAAATTAATAAATGTTAAAGTTAGTATTTTGCCATATGTGCAAATGGACAGCCATCACTAACAAAGTTTCACATTTACTCTGTCTGTAATTTACACTAATCTATAGCTGTATTATCTACCATTTGCTTAGAAACAGCAGCACTGTATGCACTATGGTTAGGTGTTCATGTAAACTTGTACTAAAAGTCGTGCACATTGAAATTGTTAACTAAATTTTTTAACACAGAGCCTTTTTGCAGTATGAAATAATTATACCTATAAGCATGGCTTGTAAAATGCTACATCATCTATGCATGGGGTTGCAGCTTGAGTGACCCATCTGCTTTAAGGGACTTCTCTTGTAGTCGCCTGCTTTGCTTGTGCCTTACTTTTTACATCTGTTACTAAGCTACTGTCTTCTGAGTAAGTGTAGACATGGGGAAGAAAGGAGAGATGTGGCAGGAGTGAGATGCTATAGACTTGCCTCAAGTAATATGACACCCAAGTCAAAATAAAATATTTTCTGATAAACTATGCATGTCACAAGAAGGTAGTTTGTAAAATGAAGCCACAACAATGGGAGACTGAGGAAAGTATTTAGCATTCATGCACAGTCACATTCACACAGACATAACTGTGCTCAAACTGAAAATCACCCTTAGTTAGTTGTGACTAGCACTATTGTTAACTGCATAAGGGTGAGTTTACTTCAAATTCTTAAAGGAATAGAAAACAATGACACTGGTATAGGTGCATACCTCTGAACCTCTTTGTGCAAGAAAACTAGATAAAGCCAAACGTAATGGAAGGAAAAAAGGCGCCATAATTTGGACAGTTTTTAATATTGCTGTTACAAACTTAGGAAGTTGATGTAATAACAGGTTTTACATTACCATGCATTTTCTGAAGAGCATGAAGTCCAAAACTCATATGACTGTCACAATTTACTGACTTCAATCCTGAATAATTTGCCAGAAATCCATACATTTTAAGAGGTACAAACTAAAAATATTGGGCAAAAATCTGGACAGTTGAGAGGTATGGATAGGTATAACTCTGATCCTGAAAGCCTGAACAGTGCCACCATCTGGCAGAGTCACACTTCCGTTTCACGTTTTATTTCACTCTGAACTCGCACTAATGTGCCTAAAGAGGTTTCACTTCAAAAGATATAACAAAGTGAAGCATTTTGATTTTACCCAGCCTGCTAATTACCTTTGACTGAAGCCCAATAATCAGCTTCACTCAATGTGAACAGCTAGACCCCACCAAAGTTTATTCCTTAGCTTCAGAAGTGCTTAGCCTGCACTGAATTTCAAATACAACTTATTGGAGGCTGATATTCAGCAGTACTGTTTTAAGAGAGACTACTACTGTGACATAGTTCTGCTTATGTCTTACGTGTCTTGTTATTTAAACCAAGTTTCATAGCATGTGATGTGTGACCATTCAAATTTTGTGTTGAATCTTATTTTCATAAGTTTATTCACAGACCACAGCATCTTTGTACAGTCAAGGAAAGTGAGTGAAGGCCAGTGCAGAAGAGAAATTCATGTCCTTGTTTGAAACAGAAAACTTCAAATGTTTTATTTTGACAGGTTTTCATTTCTACAAGGCTAAAAGAAGTTAATACTGTACAGAGTCTATGTAGTTAAACAAGTCAAGCTACACACACAGTAGGTGATATAAGCAAACTGTTTCAGTTTCCCAGTTAAAGTACATGGTGTGTCAGATTACTGCAACACTGTGTCACTTGTGGGGCATGCAGTGGAAATCAGCACTGCACCACACTTCACTTCTCAGAAAAGGTTGACATCAGCAGGACTGCCCTGCCCACTCTCATGCAGCACCATATAATTGCTTTCCCAGTCTCCACCAGGGAAATCAGTCCACACAAGGTTGCCCTGAGGGCATGCATCCCTGAACATGCCCATCCTCCCTATGTGCACTGTCAAGTACCTGAGCCACTACTTGAACATGGGTCACCTGGGCTGTAGTCAGGGCTTTAGCCCTCTATGCTACTGGTACAGGCCTCCTTAGGGATTTATAGGATTTGTACTGTTGATGTATGAGAACTTAATAAAGATGTAGTCTAGGCTAGTGCACAGTTTTCAGCTCCCTAAGGAGAAGTTATGCATAACAACCCCAAAGGGAAACAGAATACAAAGAAGATTTGACATTGTGACAGTAAATGCTTACAAGCCACTTCATTTGGTACAGAAAAAAACATATGCCATTCCCATGAGATTTCATTACAAAACTTTCTGGCATTAATGATGGAGTTTATAGCTATACAATCCACATACAACTCATACTCTAGTCTTAAGTGTTTATTAGTGATTCAGCTATGAGTTTGACTCCACCACTTTAGCCGCTTCGAACCAATATTATTTGACCCAAACATATAATTTTTTTAGTATAATATACAAGATTTGTACTTATGACATAATTACAACCCAGTAAACGTATACTCTAGATCAGTGTTGTATTTTATATCCTTCGAGGAAGTTAAATAAGTACCACAATGGAAATTTGAGTGCAATAAAAAATGCCACACTGTGTCAGTGAAAGCCTGTGAGTCCCTTTATTTAGTTTCCATGCATAAAAGCTGCATTACATTTACCCTTAGAGATTCCATTGCAGATATTTCAGGCTTTGACAAAAAGTTTTTTCTGCACTTAGGGAATTTAGTACACACCCCTTTAGGTAGGTCAAACCATTGCATTTTAGCTATGACATTACAAGTAAAAACATATCTTTCTGTGTGTGTGTGTGTGTGTGTGTGTGTGTGTGTGTGTGTGTGTGTGTATATATATATATATATATATATATATATATTTATATATATATGAAAAATATGAATTTTGGTGCAATGATAACTTAGTAAAGATGTGTTCTTGACAGCTTCAGTAGCACAGAGGGATAAAGCCCTCACTGCAGCACAGCCAGCCCAAGTCTAATGAGTGGCTCAGTCCCTTGAAGGCAATAGCAGGGATAGTAGGTAGGCCCAGCCCAGGACTGATCAGACTACACTGTACACCCTTAGGGGTGAGTATTGTAAAATCCCACTAGTGCAGTCTTAACACATAGGCACAATGAGCAGTTTTTCATGGGCCCCATGAGCATAGGGGCCCCCATGCTAATCTGTTTATGTTGTGACTTGCTGTTAAACAAATAAATACTACGCTATATTAAACGATAAATATTTGAAGTGGTGGTGGTGCTGCAGTAGCGTTGTCGCCTCACAGTAAGGCGCTGTCTGGTTTGATTCTCAGCTAGAGCGTCTTTTGCGTGAAGACATGCATGAATGGGCATACCTTCGTTGAAGGTTGTGCGTCAGAGCTGGCAACTCGGTACGTAAAAATCAACTGCTAATCATTAGCAGACCAGAGTTCCGCTGTGGCGACCCCTAACCGGGAAAAGCCAAAAGGCACAACAACATAAATATTAGAAAGCATTGTACAGTAGAACGTCGATCATCCAAAACATCAATTATCCAAATGCAGCCTTCCTTAAACATCAATTATCCGAATGCAGTGGCAGCCTTCCTAAAAGTTGCATCTGTATGTGCATTACCTGTTCTTCCTACCTTGCAGAATTTAATGTTCCGTTCATTGCTGCCTTGCTGCTTCCACAGTTCCACTTCAACAAGTAACTGTCTGGATTGTGTGTGTGTGTGTCCACGCGCACGCGTGCATGTGTGTAAAATGCCCCATTTTCCTTTTTAATCCTGAGACTGGTTGAGTAGGTAGGGGCCCCAGTGCACTGCTTTGTCCAGGGGCCAGTAATGCTGTTAACATGTCCCTGATCCCCACAGTGACCTGTGTGCAAAAAAAAAAAAAAAAAAAAGAAAAAATGCTCACATAGCCAGGCTGCCTTTGAACACAACCTTCTTGATGTCTGTCTGAATGACAGCCCCTCCAGATGTCTCTCACTCTGTTAGATTTGGGAAACCCCCAGAGTTTGAAATCAAATAGGCTCATGTCTGTTAGGGGGTGACTAGATGGTGAACAGGGCAGAGGGGGAAAAGCACAACAAACTTAATAAAGATGTATTCTAAACTAGTGCACTCTAGTCTGCATTCTGTGAAAAATTGTACACAACCTCCCAATGGAAAATAAGTTCAATGCATAATGCCAGATTGTGACAGAGGAGAACTATGAACCCTTGTATTTGGTACATATATGTTTAGAAATATATATTTCAGTCCCATTGACATTTCACTATAAAATGTTTAGAAAATAATAGGGTGCTCAGTTGCAAAATACCCAGACATTATTATTGTACTGTTAGTGATTTTTGTGTAACTCAGTACTTTGAACTCAGCTCATTATATGCTACAAGTAATGGAACTTGGGCAGTGACACGTTAAACACATGGCAACATTTGTTTCTGGAATATATATGTTTGCACTATAAAAAGTTTGAATGCAAGACATAGACAACAACAGTTTGAATCAAAAAGATTCAAAAGCAGAACAACTTGAATTACAAAGATGTGGAAAACAAAAATTTTTTTATGAGTAGAAAGCCCTCCCCCTCCACTGTCATCACCCCCAGCTACTTAAATATACCAACTCCAAGATGGTGCTACAGTTAGAAAAGATAAAATTCCCTGATCCCCACTGTGCCATGATCTCATGCATTAAGCACCGGCAACACTCGAAAATCTGCAGATGTTATTTCAAGCGTTCAAATTCTTTGGAGTTGAGTGCTTGAAGGTAACATGTATATATGTATGTGTGTGTGTATATATATATATATATATATATATATGTATAGGTCTACTTCTAAATTTCAAAGTTTCACAACATCGACTTTCTTATAGTTGAGACCATAAGATCAAAGTTTTGAAACTTCAACCCATTTAAATGAAGATCGAGGTACAGCGTGGAATGATATATTTACTGTTTTGTTCGATGTAGTGCGATCTTTGAGTTGGTATATTTAATTAGCATGGGGTGTGGGGGTGCAGGGTTGTTTGTCCCCCTGCAAAAATGCAAAAAAGTAACAAAAATTATTTTTTTTTAAATTTTTTTATTTGGTGGTGCTGCGGTAGCATTGTCGCCTCACAGTAAGATGCTGTCCGGTTCGATTCTCAGCTAGAGCGTCTTCTGCGTGGAGACATGCGTGAATGGGCGTACCTTCGTTGAAGGTTGTGCATCAGGGCTGGTAACTCGGCACGGAAAAATCAACTACCAATCATTAGCGGACATACTAAGTAAAGAACGAAAAAACAACACTTGTATACACCAACAAACGAGTGTAAGAACACCAGGATACCAGAATCAGCGTAAACGTACTTTAATAAAATTCCGTTTTCATTTCTACAAGAGTAGAAGCTTCATCAGACAGATAAAAAGCGCCAAAATAGCTCAATTTAAAACAGCACACATCCTGTGATGTAATTTCCTTGACTACCAACACCGGCAGTCACTATCAACAAATTTCATGCTGAAGAAAATTTATAAACACAGTTTAAAATCAAGTCTAAACCTCAACATATATATGTACCAAGTAAGGCATTCAGACAGTATTTAAGGTATTAATGTTTTATACACAACACCAACAATACTATGTTGGGTAAAATGTACTAAAAATACTTTTAGTTTTAAAAAACTGCTAGGTTCTGCAATGTTATAGGTTGGCTATAACTCATCAAATCTAACAACAGACAACATAGTACTACCGCAGATAACTTTTGTACTTAAGAAAAGCAGAGATATTACAAGCTTCATTTAATCCTGGGGTGGAAAAGGCATCCAAAAGAAGTTGCCATTCCAGTTCTCTTATTTCAAGAAGGAGAGATTGAGGGCCCCCTCTAAATCCAACCTTAACAGTGTCAATGCCCATAAAGTGGAAGTTGTGTCCAACATTATTTACAATATGTTTAGCAAGGGCGTTGTCAATCTTTTTGTTCTTAATTGCATACTTATGTTGGTAAACACGGTCCCGTAACCTACGGTCCGTTTTACCAACATAAAATGCATGACAACAGTCACACAAAGCGACGTAAATCACTGATTTTGTCAAACAATTGATTTTATGCTTGACAAAGTACTTTTTTCCTTTAATGGTAAATGAGCCCCCCACTTTCAAAAGGCCACACAAATTACAGGAGCCACAAGTGAATGAACCAGTTTGTCTGGATAAAGGCAGTGAAACATCAGTGGTTTGTAACAGATCTTTTAAATTACTACCTCTCCTAAAAACAAAGGAAGGGTATGAACCCAAAATATTAGATAAAGAAGCACTATTTTGGATGAAATGCCAGTTTTTCTTAATAATGGCACAAATATCATTAATATGCTTATTGTAAGTGATAATCAAACTGGTCTTGTAATCACATCTGGGCACCTGGTGCATTACTACAGTATCTACTGTGTTATTTTGAGGAAGTATATTTTCCAGGTCTAAGGGAATATCAGATAGAGAATCATCAATAGCAACAGTAGTCGTTTTATTGGTCGCAAGAATAGGATTATAAAACCCATTGTCTCTTTTAAATTTTACCTCTTCCACAAGGTTATCTAATAAATCAATAGGATAACCCCTATTCCGAAACATATCTTTCAGACTGACACACTCGAAGTCAAAGGCCACATTTGTACTGCACATGCGGGCAGCTCTAACTAATTGCCCTTTAATTATAGATTTCTTTTGTTTCCAGGGGTGGCAACTGGAAAAATGCAGAAAGCTATTACAATACGTTTGCTTTCTGAAAATTGTAGACAAAAAAGCATTGTTGACAAGATCTTTAGTTAATTTGACATCGAGGTAGTCAATTTCATTAGATGAAAATTTATGCGTGAATTTTAGGAATGTGGAAGAGGTATTCATATAGTCAACTAACTCAGAACAGACATCTTCCCCTCCTAAGATGAGTAGGAATACATCATCCAAAAAGCGTGTGTAAAACTTAATGATGTTTTTAAATCTAGGGTTATTTAATAAAAAGGTGTTCTCCCAATAGGCTACAACAAGGTTTGACACACTACCACCACAGGGGGAACCCATGGCGATACCTCTTTTCTGTAAGTAGTAACAATTGTTAAAGATGAAAAAGTTAGAAGACAAAATAATGTCTAACAACAATGTAACTACATCAATTTCATCTCTAGGAGCATTTAAGCTTAAGAGCATCAATTCAACCCATTCGACCGCCTCTTGATGTGGGATAGAGGTGTAAAGATCGACCACATCAATAGTTAAAAAGTTTAGGGCCGAGTCGAATGGGATATCATTGATGGACTTCAGAAAAGACCAAGAGTCTTTGCAGATTTGGGGAATCAAACCAAGGTATTTTGAAATAATAGAATCAACTACTCTTGCACAAGGGTGGGTAATAGAGCTTCTCCGTCTACTAGGGCACGCATAGGTGGGTCACTTAAGTTTTTATGGATTTTAGGGATCCCAAACATAACTGGGACCCTTGGAAAGGAAATGTTAATGGAGTTGAAGGTATCAATGTCGATTCTTCCTTCAATAAACAAATCCCTAAAGTACCCTTTGATCTTATTATGTTGCCCTGACATCTCGTTCAAAGAAGACACCTCGTAGGCGGGAGAGTTTAAAACAAGTGACATTCTTTCTATATAGTCTTCCTTGTCTAGGACGACTAAACCCCCACCCTTGTCAGGTTTAATAACCCTGATAGGAAGTTTACACATATCTTTTAAAGCTGACATCTGGTTGGATGAGGTATTACTCTGATGGTCAAACCATTTAATTTTTTCAAATAGTTGTCTTAAATCCAATTCGCATACATTTTCAAAAATGTTCAAAATGGGATGCAAAGGGGGGTTGAAGACACTCAATAACTTGAATAAAGGCCTTTCTCCTGATGTTTCACCGTTAAATAAAACTTTGAGGTTTAAAGTACGGACAAAACATTTAAAGTCAATCAATAATTTAGATAAATTCAATTTCTGATCGGGTACAAATGTAAGTCCATAGGCCAACAAGTCAACCAGATCATTTTCAATGATAACTTGCGAAAAGTTATAAACTTTAAAGTCTCCCTTAGAGTTGGTCAAGATGGTAGGTTTCAAAGGGAGAATAGTGTCTTCACCAAAGGGAATAAGCACAGTCTCTATTTGTAGTTGTTCTTGTTCCGTTGTCTTTGGAAATTCTTGCGCCCTAAAAAAGGCTTCCCTTGGCCTTTATAATTAGGGCGAGTACCTTGATTTTCATAATTCGACTTAATTCTACTACTCCTTCTTGGTCCTTGGGAAGAAGGACCTTCATCTCCATCATTGATTTCATGTTCATCTTCTACCAACACTACATCGCTAGCCATTACATCTCCATTGTTAACACTTTTACTATGTACACCAGAAGGTTTATTTGTGTTAATAACGTTTTTATGAAGGTTAGGATAAACAGTACTGTTGGCGTAAGCTTGCCTGTCTCTTGTAAGTTTTTTTACTTTATTCAGCTTTAATTTGACCAATAATGCATCAATGCTCTGAAATATGCGGTCGTAATCATACTTGTAGCGAATAAAGTTTATGTCAATTTTAATTTTTTCATCAAGCTCGCTTGTCTCCGCCAAGAGAGTCGTAATATAGTTAGAGTAATGTATAACCATTAGTTCTAGCAATTCCAGGCCTTGTTTATCAAAAAGGCTAGCAAGGTCGTTTGTGAACTTTGAATCATGAAAAAGACCGGTAGGGACAAATGAACATCTTAAGCCTTTAGGCACAATCTTTTCTTTCAAACATTGTTTGAAGTAAGAGACCTCAAGTTGAAGTCTCTTTATTTTTAACATGTTATTGTCAAGAATTTTAAGGTTTACTGCAATATTATCTACACAATTACCTTGACTGACCTCCCCTGTGGCCGGTGCTCCTAATGGGAGATAATCTCCAAAATCAAGGGCCTCGAGGTTCCCGGCCCACTGCGAAAAAGTCGGCACACCAATAAGCCCAAAGTTATTATAAACATTATTGTTCCTGCAATCAGGCTCGATATTCTGCCTTATACCACGGACACCGTGGTTTAGTTGTCGGTTGTTGTTACTGTTACTGTCATCCAAACATGCTGCGACATTGTTTCTTCCATCAGCGTGTATTTGTTCTGTAATATTAATCCCAGAACTTGGAAACAATTGCTGAGGTTGTCCCGGTGGGATCGCATCTGAAAACCCACTCGGCAAGCTATTTTGATTAAAGATAGGCAAGTTGGAAAGCAAATTCCGTACAATAGGCGCTCTGTTAGCTTCAATAATGTCCAAACGGGAATTAAGCGCTTCAATCCGTTGTGTAAGCAATACCAAAAGCGCATCAGTGCTCTTCGGATCTTCCGTAGTCGGGTTTTCAACAGACCTGAATAGGACAGGTGTCCTTGGACTCGTAGTACCATTAGAAGACATACTAAGTAAAGAACGAAAAAACAACACTTGTATACACCAACAAACGAGTGTAAGAACACCAGGATACCAGAATCAGCGTAAACGTACTTTAATAAAATTCCGTTTTCGCTTCTACAAGAGTAGAAGCTTCATCAGACAGATAAAAAGCGCCAAAATAGCTCAATTTAAAACAGCACACATCCTGTGATGTAATTTCATTTACTACCAACACCGGCAGTCACTATCAACAAATTTCATGCTGAAGAAAATTTATAAACACAGTTTAAAATCAAGTCTAAACCTCAACATATATATGTACCTAGTAAGGCATTCAGACAGTATTTAAGGTATTAATGTTTTATACACAACACCAACAATACTATGTTGGGTAAAATGTACTAAAAAACTTTTAGTTTTAAAAAACTGCTAGGTTCTGCAATGTTAAAGGTTGGCTATAACTCATCAAATCTAACTACAGACAACATAGTACTACCGCAGATAACTTTTGTACTTAAGAAAAGCAGAGATATTACAAGCTTCATTTAATCCTGGGGTGGAAAAGGCATCCAAAAGAAGTTGCCATTCCAGTTCTCTTATTTCAAGAAGGAGAGATTGAGGGCCCCCTCTAAATCCAACCTTAACAGTGTCAATGCCCATAAAGTGGAAGTTGTGTCCAACATTATTTACAGTATGTTTAGCAAGGGCGTTGTCAATCTTTTTGATTGATTACAAGCTAAATGAAGCTTGTAATATCTCTGCTTTTCTTAAGTACAAAAGTTATCTGCGGTAGTACTATGTTGTCTGTAGTTAGATTTGATGAGTTATAGCCAACCTTTAACATTGCAGAACCTAGCAGTTTTTTAAAACTAAAAGTATTTTTAGTACATTTTACCCAACATAGTATTGTTGGTGTTGTGTATAAACATTAATACCTTAAATACTGTCTGAATGCCTTACTAGGTACATATATATGTTGAGGTTTAGACTTGATTTTAAACTGTGTTTATAAATTTTCTTCAGCATGAAATTTGTTGATAGTGACTGCCGGTGTTGGTAGTCAAGGAAATTACATCACAGGATGTGTGCTGTTTTAAATTGAGCTATTTTGGCGCTTTTTATCTGTCTGATGAAGCTTCTACTCTTGTAGAAGCGAAAACGGAATTTTATTAAAGTACGTTTACGCTGATTCTGGTATCCTGGTGTTCTTACACTCGTTTGTTGGTGTATACAAGTGTTGTTTTTTCGTTCTTTACTTAGTATGTCTTCTAATGGTACTACGAGTCCAAGGACACCTGTCCTATTCGGGTCTGTTGAAAACCCGACTATGGAAGATCCGAAGAGCACTGATGCGCTTTTGGTATTGCTTACACAATGGATTGAAGCGCTTAATTCCCGTTTGGACATTATTGAAGCTAACAGAGCGCCTATTGTACGGAATTCGCTTTCCAACTTGCCTATCTTTAATCAAAATAGCTTGCCGAGTGGGTTTTCAGATGCGATCCCACCAGGACAACCTCAGCAATTGTTTCCAAGTTCTGGGATTAATATTACAGAACAAATACACGCTGATGGAAGAAACAATGTCACAGCATGTTTGGATGACAGTAACAGTAACAACAACCGACAACTAAACCACGGTGTCCGTGGTATAAGGCAGAATATCGAGCCTGATTGCAGGAACAATAATGTTTATAATAACTTTGGGCTTATTGGTGTGCCGACTTTTTCGCAGTGGGCCGGGAACCTCGAGGCCCTTGATTTTGGAGATTATCTCCCATTAGGAGCACCAGCCACAGGGGAGGTCAGTCAAGGTAATTGTGTAGATAATATTGCAGTAAACCTTAAAATTCTTGACAATAACATGTTAAAAATAAAGAGACTTCAACTTGAGGTCTCTTACTTCAAACAATGTTTGAAAGAAAAGATTGTGCCTAAAGGCTTAAGATGTTCATTTGTCCCTACCGGTCTTTTTCATGATTCAAAGTTCACAAACGACCTTGCTAGCCTTTTTGATAAACAAGGCCTGGAATTGCTAGAACTAATGGTTATACATTACTCTAACTATATTACGACTCTCTTGGCGGAGACAAGCGAGCTTGATGAAAAAATTAAAATTGACATAAACTTTATTCGCTACAAGTATGATTACGACCGCATATTTCAGAGCATTGATGCATTATTGGTCAAATTAAAGCTGAATAAAGTAAAAAAACTTACAAGAGACAGGCAAGCTTACGCCAACAGTACTGTTTATCCTAACCTTCATAAAAACGTTATTAACACAAATAAACCTTCTGGTGTACATAGTAAAAGTGTTAACAATGGAGATGTAATGGCTAGCGATGTAGTGTTGGTAGAAGATGAACATGAAATCAATGATGGAGATGAAGGTCCTTCTTCCCAAGGACCAAGAAGGAGTAGTAGAATTAAGTCGAATTATGAAAATCAAGGTACTCGCCCTAATTATAAAGGCCAAGGGAAGCCTTTTAGGGCGCAAGAATTTCCAAAGACAACGGAACAAGAACAACTACAAATAGAGACTGTGCTTATTCCCTTTGGTGAAGACACTATTCTCCCTTTGAAACCTACCATCTTGACCAACTCTAGGAGACTTTAAAGTTTATAACTTTTCGCAAGTTATCATTGAAAATGATCTGGTTGACTTGTTGGCCTATGGACTTACATTTGTACCTGATCAGAAATTGAATTTATCTAAATTATTGATTGACTTTAAATGTTTTGTCCAGATTTTAAACCTCAAAGTTTTATTTAACGGTGAAACATCAGGAGAAAGGCCTTTATTCAAGTTATTGAGTGTCTTCAACCCCCCTTTGCATCCCATTTTGAACATTTTTGAAAATGTATGCGAATTGGATTTAAGACAACTATTTGAAAAAATTAAATGGTTTGACCATCAGAGTAATACCTCATCCAACCAGATGTCAGCTTTAAAAGATATGTGTAAACTTCCTATCAGGGTTATTAAACCTGACAAGGGTGGGGGTTTAGTCGTCCTAGACAAGGAAGACTATATAGAAAGAATGTCACTTGTTTTAAACTCTCCCGCCTACGAGGTGTCTTCTTTGAACGAGATGTCAGGGCAACATAATAAGATCAAAGGGTACTTTAGGGATTTGTTTATTGAAGGAAGAATCGACATTGATACCTTCAACTTCATTAACATTTCCTTTCCAAGGGTCCCAGTTATGTTTGGGATCCCTAAAATCCATAAAAACTTAAGTGACCCACCTATGCGTGCCCTAGTAGACGGGAGAAGCTCTATTACCCACCCTTGTGCAAGAGTAGTTGATTCTATTATTTCAAAATACCTTGGTTTGATTCCCCAAATCTGCAAAGACTCTTGGTCTTTTCTGAAGTCCATCAATGATATCCCATTCGACTCGGCCCTTAACTTTTTAACTATTGATGTGGTCGATCTTTACACCTCTATCCCACATCAAGAGGCGGTCGAATGGGTTGAATTGATGCTCTTAAGCTTAAATGCTCCTAGAGATGAAATTGATGTAGTTACATTGTTGTTAGACATTATTTTGTCTTCTAACTTTTTCATCTTTAACAATTGTTACTACTTACAGAAAAGAGGTATCGCCATGGGTTCCCCCTGTGGTGGTAGTGTGTCAAACCTTGTTGTAGCCTATTGGGAGAACACCTTTTTATTAAATAACCCTAGATTTAAAAACATCATTAAGTTTTACACACGCTTTTTGGATGATGTATTCCTACTCATCTTAGGAGGGGAAGATGTCTGTTCTGAGTTAGTTGACTATATGAATACCTCTTCCACATTCCTAAAATTCACGCATAAATTTTCATCTAATGAAATTGACTACCTCGATGTCAAATTAACTAAAGATCTTGTCAACAATGCTTTTTTGTCTACAATTTTCAGAAAGCAAACGTATTGTAATAGCTTTCTGCATTTTTCCAGTTGCCACCCCTGGAAACAAAAGAAATCTATAATTAAAGGGCAATTAGTTAGAGCTGCCCGCATGTGCAGTACAAATGTGGCTTTTGACTTCGAGTGTGTCAGTCTGAAAGATATGTTTCGGAATAGGGGTTATCCTATTGATTTATTAGATAACCTTGTGGAAGAGGTAAAATTTAAAAGAGACAATGGGTTTTATAATCCTATTCTTGCGACCAATAAAATGACTACTGTTGCTATTGATGATTCTCTATCTGATATTCCCTTAGACCTGGAAAATATACTTCCTCAAAATAACACAGTAGATACTGTAGTAATGCACCAGGTGCCCAGATGTGATTACAAGACCAGTTTGATTATCACTTACAATAAGCATATTAATGATATTTGTGCCATTATTAAGAAAAACTGGCATTTCATCCAAAATAGTGCTTCTTTATCTAATATTTTGGGTTCATACCCTTCCTTTGTTTTTAGGAGAGGTAGTAATTTAAAAGATCTGTTACAAACCACTGATATTTCACTGCCTTTATCCAGACAAACTGGTTCATTCACTTGTGGCTCCTGTAATTTGTGTGGCCTTTTGAAAGTGGGGGGCTCATTTACCATTAAAGGAAAAAAGTACTTTGTCAAGCATAAAATCAATTGTTTGACAAAATCAGTGATTTACGTCGCTTTGTGTGACTGTTGTCATGCATTTTATGTTGGTAAAACGGACCGTAGGTTACGGGACCGTGTTTACCAACATAAGTATGTGATTAAGAACAAAAAGATTGACAACGCCCTTGCTAAACATATTGTAAATAATGTTGGACACAACTTCCACTTTATGGGCATTGACACTGTTAAGGTTGGATTTAGAGGGGGCCCTCAATCTCTCCTTCTTGAAATAAGAGAACTGGAATGGCAACTTCTTTTGGTTGCCTTTTCCACCCCAGGATTAAATGAAGCTTGTAATATCTCTGCTTTTCTTAAGTACAAAAGTTATCTGCGGTAGTACTATGTTGTCTGTAGTTAGATTTGATGAGTTATAGCCAACCTTTAACATTGCAGAACCTAGCAGTTTTTTAAAACTAAAAGTATTTTTAGTACATTTTACCCAACATAGTATTGTTGGTGTTGTGTATAAAACATTAATACCTTAAATACTGTCTGAATGCCTTACTAGGTACATATATATGTTGAGGTTTAGACTTGATTTTAAACTGTGTTTATAAATTTTCTTCAGCATGAAATTTGTTGATAGTGACTGCCGGTGTTGGTAGTCAAGGAAATTACATCACAGGATGTGTGCTGTTTTAAATTGAGCTATTTTGGCGCTTTTTATCTGTCTGATGAAGCTTCTACTCTTGTAGAAGCGAAAACGGAATTTTATTAAAGTACGTTTACACCAATCATTAGCGGACCGGAGTTCCGCTGTGGCGACCCCTAACCCGGGAAAAGCCGAAAGAAACAACAACATTTAAGTTTCAAAATTTCATAAGAAAGTCGACATTCTGAAACTTCCAAATTTAGAAGTAGATACATATATATATATATATATATATATAATGTGTGTGTGTATGTGTATATATATATATATATATATATATATATATATATATATATATATATTCCTGTAGAGAAATATATATATCTATATGTATATCTTTATATATATATATATATATATATATATATATATATATATATATATATATATAGTTACCTATCAAAACATCTACTCTTCATAACATCTAAACTCAAAACATCAAGACCATAACATCTAAACTTCAAAATATCTAAAACTCATAACACTGAATCTCAAAACATTGAAAACTACAAAGCAACTATAAATAACTTTAATATCATCCATCCATCCAGAACCCTTTTTTCACATTTTTGCACATGGGGTCAGGGTGTCACTTCAACAGTAACAACTGATTACAGCCAAGGTTCACACTGCTGGGTAGCTAGCCTTGCAGTGGTTGTTCTTCCATGCCACGAAGATGCACACTCACAGCTATAGTCAATTTAGTGTGTCCAGTCCACCTGCTGCATGCCTTTGAAAAGTGGAAGGAAACTGAAACACCCGGAGGAAACCCATACGAACACAGGGAGGACATGCAGACTTCACACAGAAGGCACCCCAATTGAGAATCAAACCACAGAACCTCCTGCTGTAAGGCAACAATGCTATTTGTTGCACCCCAGTGCCATCCAATATGTACGCGCGCACACACACACACACACACACACACACACACACACACACACACACACACACACACAATATATATATGCACATACATATATACAATTCTGATATATGCATCAGGAGGAAATATCAATACCAATAAATTTCTGCCATCTCATGCAGAGGTCCAAGACATGGCTTAAAGTCATGACATGTTTTCAAGCAAAATGAGATTGAATCAAAGACAAAAAACTTACTGGGAAGTATACAATAATGGCTTCCATCTTAACAAGGAAACCTAATCAATAGTTTAATCAGTATGTCCATGTCACAAGACGGATATCTCAACTGTTATGATGCGGTGAGCAGACAGTCCTAGTGTTATGTAAACAACTTATATCTGAAACATCCCTTTTATGTCTTAATAAAATGAGTGCAGTGTTACAAATGGTCACATGGGATACCGCCTTCAAATGATTAGACAAATGAGATGCATTCTAAATGATGGTGGAACCAAAAAAAAAAAAAGGAAGGAAATGTGCCTCTGTAGTGACTGATGGCATTAGTCATTAGGCTGTCATACTCCACATTCAGAGTAATATTCACAAGCATGAAATTCAGTCTCCCATTTCATCCTAGTATGGAGACCTGCAGAGACAATGAGAAATTAAATATGCAAACCCAGTTTTATAGTTCTGAAATGATTTTTCTGTTGTATTTCAATCAAAGTAGGGTTGAAAATAGGCTGTCACAGAAAAGCAAATATATTAAAAGTGAAATATGAAAGTAGGCCAGTCCATTAATACAAAAGATAGTTGTGACACCCTGACCCATGTACAAAATGGGAAAAGGGGTAAGTTGAAGCCGATGTTTTAGGAGAAGAAATAAGTAACTGAAAGACAAGTATCCTTTTGTGGGGGGGAGAAGACATACTGTTGGCCATTTTGAAAGTTGGTTTACAAGAAACAGACTTTTTGGTATGGAAAATTCTAATTGCTTTTCTTCTTTACCAAATAAAGAAAAACATATTTTACATTGTATTATAGTACCTGGAAGCAAACAAGTCTAAAGAAATATTCTAAATTCACTCGTACTTTAAATCTACCACCACTGTGGCCCAAGATATGGTTTGCTGCCCTGCTGGAAGGTATAAGCTGGGATATCTGATAGGGGGGGGGGTGGGATGAAAAAGAAGAATAAATAAATAAACAAAAACAATTGGAAGAATAATGTGAAGATGGAGTGACATCTTGTCTAGTCTCGTTTTTCTGTAAGGGGTTAATTCACATGAAATTTTACATAATAGCATAAATATAGAAGAAGACACACCACACATCAAGTACATATGGATGTTGCAGCTGTCATTCATGCAAATGTTACATCCCTTTTTCACTGTATTCTTTTTTCTGTCTGTGTATCCTAGGAATTTCTGAACATCTCAGTATATCAACATTGTACAATTTCCTGACCATATGTTATAGAACTCACAACCTTGTCCTTGAAATAGAATTTTCTTAAGTTACAAGACTTGAGGGGTACAAACGCACTTAACTGTTTATTAAATCTCCTGCCATTTTATCTGAGTTGCATTGTTTCTTTTGTTTTTGATTTTTTTTTGTTTTAACAGTGGTTAGGCATTGTTGGCAGTATATTTTTTAGTAACTCTTATAACTTGGGTCTGGTAGCCATTAGTTCAAGATGTTTAGTAGCAGTCATTTGTTTATCAACCTATACAATCTAATTCCTTGCTGGATTAGAGCGTTGCATACTTGCTTTATCAGCTCCCAGAATTTTACCTGGCCTTCTGAAGCAACTATGCTGAACAGCTTTTATTCTTGTTACCAGTTTTATTATTATTTAGTATTGCTATATTGCACTCTAGATTTAGAATTTGGTTGTTTAATATATTGTTTAAGTGCTTAAGTTTAAGGATTTTAATGTATTTGAAATCTGAAGTCTTAAATAATTTTCCTTTTAGCTGCAACTAATACTATTTCTTTCCACTGTCTTTTCACCTCAGTTTACCTCAGTTCCACCCTACTGGCACCTCTCAGTATGATGCATTTGTCATGTATGGATTTGTGTTTTATCACTTTTATAATGCATAGACAAGGTAGGCCAGATTACTCAGCAGAGACACAACAGCTTAAAATAGTAAAGGAACACAGAAACACAATAGGGGTACTGTTTTTAAAGGTATTTTTTTCCTTATACTACAGTTGCACGTCTGATGCCATAACCAGATTGAAATAGCATGGTTTGCTTTATAAATGCTCCCACATAGTGATGCATCCTGACTGCACTGGATGAAAGCAAAACAAATCCAACATGAAAACATTTTCTTTCAAACAGCATTCTGAAATCTAAGAGTAGAACACTGGAGGAGTTAGTAATGTATGTCCCACTACACACAGGTTGTTGTTGTGTCTTTCGGCTTTTCCCGGTTAGGGGTCGCCACAGCAGAACTCCGGTCCGCTAATGATTGGCAGTAGATTTTTACACGCCGAGTTGCCGGCCCTGACGCACAACCTTCAATGAAGGTATGCCCATTCACGCATGTCTCCACACAGAAGACGCTCTAGCTGATAATCGAACAGGGCAATGTCTTGCTGTGAGGTGACAACGCTACCGCAGCACCATCACCGCAGTCTAAAGTTTTTAAAATACTTTTTATCACTTAAGAGATGCACATTAACAGAGGAAAAAGCAACCCTTATTAACATTTTTTTTCATGTACTTGTATTATCCATTACAAATATGATTTATTTCTTTACAACAGCTCTCATTTAGTCCAGCATTACATAAAGTGCTCAGTTTCTGCCTTCCCTTAAACCTCACCCCTCCTCCTGCACATTTTTTGCATGTATTCTTCTTACAAATTCCATAGATTGCTATGTTATTTGCTCCTTTCCTTTTCTAAAGATCCCATTTCCAGATCTAGATCTTTATCATATTGATCACTACTGTAGGAGCCTTAGTTATATGGGTTATATCCTGCCAAGGAAATAACAGCTGTCCAGCTTCCAAACCTTCAGTGTACCTTCCATGTGCCCAAACTGTCAAGCAGATCAAGCTGAGCTGATCAAAAAACAAGTTTTAGGATGAAGCCCTTCAAAGCTTTACTGGTGCCAAAGAGTACACTCCTCTTAGGCTTTCAAAGATTAACAGTTGGCTTGTCCTTTCCTTTGCTGGGCAGATAATTTCCCTTTGGGGAAAAAACTTCCTTTTCTTAATTTGTTGATGTTTTATTACTTTCATATTCAGGAAAGTTATTTTAAAGCTAGGAGTGTTTTGTTTTAATGGACTGTTTCGAGATTGTAATGCAGTTTTAAACAGATCATTCCTTTTTTTGTCAGTTTAAAAATAGTGTAAAGTAACCAAAAACCTTTTTTTTATGTGGAGAAATTGAGTTTATTTTTCTTCTGTGGGGCTGGCATAATGTTTTAAAGTGCTTTTACTGTTTTTTTTTTCTCTGTCAAAAAAGCAACTTTTGTGGAGTAGTAGTGTTTACCAGTAATTGCTACTTATCTTCCCTGGGAAAGAAGCATTATTTCTGGCTTGACTATGGAACAGACTACCTGTCCCATGGTCAGTTCTTCTTCCAGCCATAAAAGGAAAAACATTTAGCAAATGGCCTTTGCCACCACAGCAAGCTAGCAACTGGCCTCAGCCACAGGTGGGTGACTCTGCTGTTGCTATATGTTGTACCTAAGACCACAAATCTTTCACCCGTGATCCCTCCGTTTCTGCTTTTGGGGTCCCCTGAATGGGCAAGGGAGAACCACTCTTTGTAGTCCTTGGAGAGGGAACAGGGAAGGTTTCTCTGTTGTGTCAGAATGCTGTGTCCATCCCTGAGGAAGCAGCTGTTGCCATTAGTAACATGGTTGGCCCAATTTTCCTGTTAAAAAGAAACAGAAAACCAAGCATGTATTTACTCCGCCTCAAACTTCCTTGTATAGGAGAAGTTTACTAGGTCTGGCTCAGAGTTTGTTTCAGGCTATTCTTGTAAAAGAAAGAGGGATTCCTCTTTTTCTGATGAGATTCAAGATTCTGAATCTGAACAGGAAAATGCAGGGATATATGCTTTTTTTCATCAGATTACTGATTCAGACTCAGAGGAGAGCTCAATTTTTGATTCTTCCTCTGGGGGTTTCTCTTTCACTGAGACTGTTGATAGAATGTGTCAGTGTTTTCAATGGAAGAGCACTGAGGTTTTTTAGTCCCTCAGAAAATACTATGAATTGTTACAGAAAGATTTTCCAGAACATGTACCCATTTCTCCTGTTCTGTCTGGCTTAGAGGATATGTATGTTACTGCCTGCAGGTTTCCTGATAGTCAGCCATCTGTCCCTAAAAATCCAGATAGAATGTATAACTTCCTCAGTCTTTTAAATGTTTGTACAGTATTCCCAGACCTGACCAAGCAGCTATAACTTTAGTTGATCCCACTGGCACTAAGCGCTTAGTTAATTCCAATTATACAATGGTTGTCCATTAATATTCAGAAAAGAGCACACTGATTGGTCAGCCCAACCAGTGTGCCCATTATAAATAGAGCATATACCAACAGGAAAAGTCCGGCTGCTAAAGTATCATTAAGTGGCCGTAGTTTCCTATCAGCATATGCAACAATCTTGTGCATGGTGGATGAATTTGTAAGCTACTAATTTAACCACAAAGTTCTCTGTATAAGAAAAATCAAATAACTGCAAAAAAAAAAAATCAAATATATACCTGACTTTTTTCTTCACAAAACATTGCCGCTAACACATTAGCTTACAAAGACCTTCCCCATGTACAACAATTCAACGCAAAGATTCTTTTCCTGTAAAGAAAAAAATTATCATTTACAGCAAGCTCCAAGGTGTGAGAGTCTGTGCGAATGTGTGGTGTTAATGGACTACCACAACAAAACTAACCACCAGATGATGTAAACTTATATGTAGATGATTGGCACTGTTGAAGTGAATCCCCAGCCTCATGTGCAAAAATCGGAAACAACGAGTTATCCTTCAACAAAAAATAAAGTACCGCAAGAGCAATAACACGAAGAACTACAACATAACAATTCCCACAGAAGCCAGGGCAATATGACACCCCATACACTTCAGAAAGGTAAAGAAAATTTTCATATCAATACAACACAGAAAAGACATGCAGAAAAAAACACTTGAAGAAATAGAAGTACTAGAATTAGAAAAACAAGAAACAAGTACAAGAAAACAAACAAACTGGGCTATAAACATGTTTCAAAACTGGCAAAAAAATGACAGTATAGACTTGCACACTATTGCACCAGAGAACTTAAACTCAGTACTAAGAGAATTCTGTGCTACAGTGCAAAACACAAAAGGAAAAAAAATATGTTATAAGTGCATTTGTATCCCTACATGCAGGACTCAACAGATATATAAACACTCCACCATTAAACAGAGAAATTAACATAATTTCTGATCTATGTCTAACAAATGCAAATAATGTATTTAAATCAGTAATTAAAAATACAGAAGACAAGGAAAAGATATAGCAGAACACCATCACCCAGTAAAAATACAAGAAACTGAGAAACAGTCAAGCACCTTCACCAAACACAGCAGATGGACTTGTCAGAAACATATGGTTTGATATCCCAGTACACTTCACAAGACATGAAAATGAAGGAGTGCAATAGCTCACACAAGACAGTTTTACAACAAAAAAATGAAGATGAAGCAGAATGTGTAACAAAGACGTTTTAACAAACATACCAAAAACCATACAGAACATAATTTGTGTTTATTGTATTTATATAGTATATATCATGGACAGAAGTAGGTCAAAATTAAAAGAGATAGCTGGGTACACAAGACCCAGGATAAAAATGTGCCCAATCCTGGTAGGCGCACTGGTACCAGGACTGGAAAAAATGACAGCGTAGAAGCCTCAAAATACGGAAACATTCCTACAATGGGGCCAGACCAGGCCCAGGGGAAGGATGGCCCCCCTGTTGTAGAAGGAAGTAGCAGTCCACAAAAATCACAAAAACTGATAGGCCAAAGAAGAGCCATAAAGGCAATAGAGTGGACTATTGAGGATAAGAAAGAAATTATGTATTGTTACTATTATGCAAAAAGCCCAGAATTTCCAGACACAAGATATACAAAATGATTAAGAGAGAAATTAGAGGAAAGAAAAATACTTCCGTAAGAAGAAGTGTCAGAAGCTTCGAATGAAAACAGATTTGTGAAAAACAGTATAGAGATCAAGAAACTTTGATCTGTTTCAAAAAAGAACTAGGTGAGGAAGTGCGAAAATATAAACAACAAAAACCTATATATGTTTGAAAAGTATGAAAAAGAAATATGGACATAGGAAAGAGAGACTTGATATGGTGCAATATTTATGCAAAAGAGAAAACCAAATTAATCAATATAAATAAGGCAGCCCCAAAGATATTCCAAGAGAAATACAGGCAAAGGCATCCGGATATGGAAAATTTCACAATAAAAAAATATCACAAAGATGGAACATAGAAAAGAAGATTAGTAAAGCAGAAGTTAAAAAAATTGACGTTGAAGTTACAGAGTGCCTGCGAAGTGAAGAATTTGGTGTAGAAGGTCTAACACAGCTTACATCACGGCATGATGGAGTGAGTCCTGAAAGTAAGGAGAAACAGGAAGATCAGGAGTCATCTGAAGAAGAAATATGAACATGGGAAAGAAAAAGAGATTTAATATGGTGTAATATTTATGCAAAGGAGAAAGCAAAACTAACCAATACAAAAAGAGCAGCACCAAATATATTTGAAGAGAAATACGGGCAAAGGAATCTGGACATGGAAAACTTTACAATACAAAAAAATAAGAAGACAAAGAGGAAAAGTAGAAAAGGAGATTAGTAATGGAGAAGTTAAAGAAATAGAAACTGAGGTTATGCAGTACCTGCAAAGTGAAGGATTCAGTGTACAAAATTGAATGCAGAAAGCATCACAACATGATAAAGCAATGGATATCCAAAAGATATTTTGGAGCCTTCCACAGGAAACCAGTATAAACATTCACTTGAAACCAGACAGCAAGGAAAGGAACAGGAAACTGTGGAAACTCTGATGCAGTCAATGTTGAGGAGTGATAGGCCAGTGAGTTCCCATATGACAGGTGCCACAGGAAGATGCTATAGAACTTTCTATAGATTGCCCACAGGAAATGTAAAACAAGGGATGTGCCCTCAGTTTGGAAGAAAATGAGCTAAGAGAAGAGTTGCTTGATTTAATAGACATGGATAGATGTATTAAGATCAATGAGAGAAATAGACTGCAGAAGGTCAATAAATACCAAAAAGTCATAAGTCTGATAAAACAAATGAATGCAGTAATTAGGACTGTCCATAGAGAGCCATGCAGTATAACAGAAGTAAACAGGATACATTACTGTGGTGCTAAATTAATAACTGATAAAAGTTCTACCACAAGAACACAGGGTAGTGAGGAAAAGGAAGGGGAGAAATTGAATACCATCATGGAAGTATTGAATAGAGAACACTATAAAGCAATTAAGACAAGAAGTGTTACTGTTAGAGCACTATAGAAGAGGTAATAGATCAACAAAAATACTAAGAAAGATAGATGTGATAAAAGCAGTGTGCAGTATTAGAACAGACCAGGATCTATTATGCACTATCGCAAATAACAAACTAAAAGTTTCAGTACAGGCAGAAAAACTTAGAAGATACTCAGATAAATATAACGAAAAAGTACAAAACAAGCAATTTATTGACGACCCAAAAAAGTTTTATAGAGAACAGAGAAACAAGGTAAAACGAATTGAAAGACTGCCAAAAAAAGAAGAAATAGATGCATCTTGGAGAAGTGTCGATGACGATCCTGTGGAACATAACAAATATGCTAAATGGACAAAAGGAGTAAAATAAACAATAAGAAGTTTAAATGTGCAGGATATGAAATGGGATGAAGTAACAGCCTGAGAGATTGAAATAAAGTTAAGAAAAGCCTCTAATGGGAAAACCACAGGCCCAGAGGCAGTACCTAACTTTTGGTTAAAAGTATTAGCATCTTTGTAGGAAGATTTAGCCATGAGTAAGAACTATTTATATGCACACCCCGAACAGACACCAACCTGGCTAACAACAGGCAAAACAATGCTCCTACTTAAGATTGAACCTGCAAGCTACCCTAAAAATTATAGACCAATAACTTGCCTTCCGATGACATATAATCTATACATGAGAATTGATGTTAACAGAGTTTATTTATAGTTATTTAGAAGAAAACTCGATTATGGCAGTAGAACAAAAGGGCAATAAAAGAAAGCCATATGGAACAAAGGATCATTTGTTGTTAAATAAATTCATACTGGAGAACTGTAAAAAGGGGAAGAATTTAAGTATGGCATGGACTGACTATAAAAAAAGCATTTGATAGTATCCCACAATCATGGATAAAAGAGTGCTTAAAAATGTATAAGATGCACCCTACACCGATAGACTACATTACAGTGACCATGAAAAAGTGGCAGACCAGTATGCAATTAAGCTGTGATAAAGGACAGATTATTATCCCAGGGATAAAAATTCAAAGGGGGATATTCCAGGGTGACTCTCTGTCACCATTGCTATTTTGCCTTGCCCTTAACCCATTCAACTGTTTTAACAGCTTAGGCCATGGATATAATTTGGCTCCTAGAAAACAGCAAAGTGTAAAGACTTCTCATCTTCTCTTTTTCAATAATTTAAAACTGTATAGCTTATCAGATGAGGAACTGAAAGCACAGCTCCAGGTTGTCAAAAAACTTTTTCAGATGATATAAGAATGTCGTTTGGCCTTGATAAGTGTGCAAAAGCAACCTTTAAAGCAGGAAAACTGCAGCACCAGGAAAACATCAGTTTGGGACAAGAATGTGATATAAAAGAACTTGAGGAAGAAGGACTGTATAAATATTTGGGACTTGATGAAGGATCAATAATAAAACATGAACAAATGTAAATAAAACTTAGTAAGGAATACTTTAGAAGACTTTAATTAATCCTGAAAACAGTGTTGACATCTAGGAACAAAATCCAAGCTATAAACCAATTTGCTCTTCCTGTCCTAACTCACAGTTTTGGAGTGATTGACTGGCCCCAAAATGTGTTGTATAGATTAGACAGGAAAACAAGAAGGATGCTTCATACTCACCAAATGATTTATAAAATCAGTGTATACCAAGATTATATATTCCCTGTTCCAAAGGAAGGATGGGCCTCCTTGAAATTGATTACATGTATAGATCTGCAATTGTAGGACTCCACACATATCTGCTGATCTCACAAGACCCAAACATAGTGAAAGTTTTGAAACATTAGGAGAATAAATGTAAGATGACTTCTCTGCTTAATCTAGCAGAAGCATATCGGCATCAAGCAGGAATGGAAATCAAAACAGGCGTAGGTAAAAATCAGGCAGCAACTGAATGTGCCAAAAAACAAAAGAAAGAATATAAGGTAAAGGACCAGATGAGAAGGCAAGAAATGTGGAAAAAGCATAAATGTAGTTGCAAGTTTAGAAAACTTCTTGAAGAACCTCATGTTGATCAGGAACAAACGTAAGAATGGTTAAGGAGAGGTGAATTTAAACCAAGAGATGAAAGGTTAATATTGGCAGCTGAAGATAATGGGCTACATACATGCTGGTTTACAAAGTCCATTGAACATGTGAGAGAAGCAGACAAATGTAGGCTTTGTAAAACCAAACTGGGAACAGTCACACACCTCATTGCTAGTTGTGACATACTAATGGCAGAAGGACTGTATACTAAAAGGCATAATAATATGGCAAGACTTTTGCACTGGGGATTGTGTAAACATTATGGTATTGAAGTGGCTGAAAAACATTGGAAACGAGCCACAAAGCATCATAGAAAATGATGAAGTTTATATCACATGGGATCACCCATTACCAACAGTTCAAAAGATAGATACTAGAAAACAGGATATAGTGGTCCAGAGAAAAGAAGAGAAAAGTAGCATTGATCATTGAAATTGCTACACCCAGTGACTACAGTGTCTTGCATACAGAGAAACACAAAGTCATAAAATATCAGGAACTGCAGGCAGAAATGAGAGCAATGTGGAGGAAAGATACCCAGACAGTTCCAATAGTAGTAGGAGCAACGGGTCTTGTAAAAAAGAATCTACAACCATATTTAAATATGTTACAAATCCATGTAATCCCATATGGATTGCAGAAGGAGTTATTACTGGGCACATTGCAGATGGTGTGAAGAGCACTTTTGGCTGACATCAAACATTGAATAATACTAATTTCATGAACTTTAACTGTAGTTTGATTTAGGAATGTGGTCCATTCCATCATGGTATTAGAAACCCAAAAGAGTTAGAGAAATTAAAAAAACAAGGAACACTACAATCTCATAAAACAGTTATTAAGAGGATTCACATTTGAAAATCTGACAGACCCATTATGTCCTGTAAAACGTTTCAAAAAATACCCTCAAAACATGTCACCTATTACAAAAGCACTATTTTTCTACCCAAAAAACCTTTGACAACATGTACTAGACAAAATGGAAACATGGTACTCAACACAAGCTATGGGAATAAATTACTGTTCAAAAATGTTACCATAAATTTTCAAACTAGCAAATCTATCTAGAAGATATACAAACCACTCCTTAAGAGCAACAGCAGTAACCTTACTTTCCAAATCAGGAATGGAAGCAAAACAAATAATGACTGTTACAGGACATAAAAGTGGAACATCACTAAGCTCCTATTACCAGTCATCACTAGATTAGTTAAAAACATGGGGAAAATAATCTCTGGAGTCCAACAACAAACACCAAAAAATCCAATAAAGGAAGATAATATCAATAATAAAAGAGACAACGAACAAGAAAAAAAATGAAACTCGATAACACAGAAGCTCCAAACTTTTGAAAATGCATCAAAAACATTACAAACCAAAGAAAAAATAAGAAATTATGGAACAATAAACATCTACAACATACAAACCCAACAAAATAAGTAAGTAAATTTATGCTTGTATATAACTTACACCTTAAAAAAAAAAGAAAGTATATGTAACTAGCTATAAACATAAGGTAGCCCCTAACACACTGATGCTTGGTGACTTCAACTGCCCTACCATAGACAGGGTGGACAGTTCCTGTACTTATGCACTCACGCAATGATTCCTTCACTTCATCATTTCTAATGCACTAGACCAGCTCGTCTCATCCCCCATAAGGGGAAATAACATTCTGTACTTGGTTCTCACCAACATGGGTGACCTCTGCACCATCCCCATATTATGTTCTTCTCTGGTGAGTTCAAATCATTGGACTGTCTCATTCGAAGTTTCTATCCCACCCTACACCCCACCCCCCAGCCGTAATCAAGCTAAAAAACGTCTCAAAAGCTGACTATAACCTCCTATGGGAGGGTATCAGTAGCTTCACACCACCGCCCCCCTCAGATGATGAACACAACTATGCTGAACAGTACGCCAATGCAGTATACAAGCACCTGTACAACTGTATGAACTCAGCCATACCCAACAGAACTAAAACCTGCTCCTCAAGGAAAAACAAACCTGTTTGGTGGACATCCTCTATCAACAGGCTTTACAACAAAAGGAAGAAACTGTTGTCCAAGGGTAAAACGGAACAAATTCCAAATGGGAAAAACTCCCTCCTTAGCCTCAACAAGCAAATTAGATCACTAGTGAAAACCTCCAAAGCCAATTATGAATCAGAACTAGTTTGGATTTATTAAAGGCAGATCTTACCTATGGAACCTGGTTGACCTTTTTGAAATGGTCATCAAGGCCTTGGATGAGTGAAAGTCAGTAAATACACCTTACCTTGACTTGGCCAAGGCCTTTGACACAATCCCCTATGCAGGCAGCATCGAAAAGCTAACACAACTTAAAGTAAATATCCCATCAGGTGGGTGGGCAACTGGCTCACCAACAGGACCCTAAAGGTCAAAATAGGTTCCTCCACCTCTGATAGCAGACCTGTCACTAGTGGAGTCCGCTAGGGATCTGTCCTGGAACCCTACTGTTTTACATCTACTTCTCGGAGGTCCAGGAAAAGACAAAAGGCCTGCAGCTGGCCAACTTTGCAGACGACTGTAAGTTGGGTGCTGTCATTGACTCCCCAGATGATGTTAACATATTGCAAGGGGATCTCACAGCACACAACCTGTGGTGAGAAACCTGGGTACTCAGGTTAATAACAATCTCACATTCGACCATCTTGCAATGGCAGTGGTCAGAAAAGCCTTTTACTTGCTTCTTCTCATAAGTAAAGGGATTGCATCCAGAAAAAGGAGGTTATTACTTCTCTATACTCCTCCCTGATTAGACCAGTTTTTGTTTGTTTCTTTCATCTTTTCCCGGTTAGGGCTCGCCACAGTGGAACTCCAGTACGCTAATGATTGGTAGTGGATTTTTACATACCGGGTTACCAGCCCTGATGCACAACCTTCAATGAAGGCACGCCCCATTCACGTATGCCTCCACACAGAAGATGCTCTAGCTGAGAATCGAACAGGACAACGTCTTGCTATGAGGCGACAATGCTACCGCAACATCACCACCGCATAATGCCCTGTTTGGTATGTACCTCTCCAGACATTTGCACCAACTGAACAGGCCACAGAAATACCTCACAAAGAGAATCCATGGTCTACAATACCTGTCCTATACAGACAGACTCAAATCACTGTCACTGTACTTGGTATTGTACAGATTGCAAAGAGGTGAGCTGTGTCTCATCTACAAGGCAATCTCGGACCCTGCCATACTAGAGATGTTCCATATCCATAAGTCTAATTCCTCACACATTATTTATTTATTTATTCTATTTTACATTTGTTGACTGGGATAGTCCGACTGGATACATGTCCATTTTCAGCGGAGGCCTGGGGAGAAAATCTCTGAAGCAAAAACATACAGCAAAGTCACAAACATTACATGTTGCACACAGTTTACAGTAACTGATAAATAAAGATAATATAATCAGGTAATCAAAATATCAATCATAATAACATAGCATATAAAGTACAGCAATAATGTCCTAGCATTCAAATACTAGTGGAGGATCTAGTCAGGATTAGAGCACGGGCATAACCAGTCTGTTTTGAAATATTCCTTGATGTTTTTTTTTTAATTTAGTTAGGGAGAGTTCCAAGTTGGCAAACAGAGAATCCGCAGCTGAGTTGTTGGTTTTGTATGTTTGAACTAGCAGTCTGTTAGATGAGCGAAGTGGCCTCAGGTTATTATAGGGGCCAATGATGATTTTAAGTGCAGGCATATTATCAGGATGGTAGAGAACTTTGTGGGCCACTATGAGCTGGTTGTACTGAAGTAGGCTGGGCAATTCTAGCTACACTAGGAGATTTAGGTTATTACCCACTCAAGAGGCCTGAATCTAATATGCAACATCAAAAAAACCTGCTGGAGAGACAGGTTCGTCTCCAAGAGGCTGACCTATGTCTGGAATAAACTTCCCATACACATCAAACAGAGTACCTTGCTGACCCTCTTCAAGTGCAGGCTTGATGAATGGATGGGAAACCACAAATTTGTCCCAGGGGTTCCACCTGTGTCCCTCACTGACAGGGGCAACAAGTGCTGACTGAGATTTATTTTTAGGGATAAACTCTTGGCTAGGCTTGTAAGGGCCCCAGAGTCATTAACCTAGTAACCTCCTGTGATCCTATGATGTCTCATTACAGGTACTACACTAAGAAGAACTCAAGCCATCATCTCAACATAGACAAGCAAATCAGGAGTATAGAAATATAAAATAAACTACAACAGTAAGACATTGCAAAAGCTTAAAAACTATATTTACTTATATAATTATGTCCTTACATCTCTTGTAAAATTAATAATAACTTGTATTTAAATTAAAAGAAAAATAAAATAATAAACATGAACTTAAAGTGTGAGACTATTTTATCTTAGGAAAAATGGAAGAATACAAAATAAAGCAAACAGAAACCTATATAACAACACACAAACACCACACAACACAAAATGAACACCATTGTATAATATCAATAACCCACAGCTGGGTGTGGATAATGCTGGCTTTACCCATGGTTGGCTTTGTTTGATCACTTGGGATTCACCCTCATAACCAAACCACACCAACAGTGGGTAAATCCAGAATTACTCACACCCAGACATAGGTTATTGCTATATTCTACTGTTTCTGATAAGGATGGGAAAATTATTGATAGGTGTAGGAAAAAAGTCTATACATCTACAACACTGATTTTCAAAATTTTGAATCGTCAAGCTTATATGTAAACTTTGTTCTGACAAATTGTGAAAGTATTAGGAATGTTTTTTATCTGTAGTTTGTTCTTGTGATGAAAAATCTGCTTTAAATAACTTTGTTTCTTCTATTGGACAGGTTACTACTAATTGTTTGTATTGTGTGTATGACTCTGTTGAGTCTTCTTCCAGGGCTATGGCCACTGGTACTGCTTTAAGGAGGTTTACATGGCTGCATTCCTAGAACCTCTCTGATGATGATAACATGAGATTTTAAATTCTCTTTTTGATAAAGATTTAGTGTTTGCCCCTTCTATTGCAGAAGTAATCAAAAGTGTGATGAAAGGGGTAAGCTGATCCAGGGAATCTTTAACATTTTTCAGCCCTCCTTTTCCAAATTGTCCAGTGGAATTTTTTATCTCCTCATTTAATTTTGACAAAAAAAAAATCAGAATCAACAGTCTCAACAAAATTCAGGTAAGCAGACATTTAAGAAGAAATGGCAAGGGGATTCCAAAAAGAAGTCTTGAACCTCCCAAACCAAGAACATCCCAACAAGTCTGTATTCAGGAGATCTTGTGATCCCCCCTCCCACCCTGGCCCCTTTTTTCTTCTAGTAAGTCTGCATCTCCTTTTTTTTCTCTTTGGCAATAGATTATTTCTGACAAATGGGTTATGAAAATCATTCATAAGGCTTGCAGATGTCAGAGGGAGGAAATTCCTCCTTTCCAGGGGGGGGGGGTGTCATTCCTCATCTTCCAGATCACACTCTTTTGTTTCCACCTGTTCTTCATCACATGCTAACCTAAGGAGTGACAGAACTAGTTTCCTTCCTGGATAGAGAAAGTTTTTTATTCAAGATACCTAGTGCCAAAGAAAGAAAATGCTTGGAGACCAGTTCTGGATTTTTCTTTCCTAAACCTGTTTGTGATGGTGCCCAAATTCAAAATGATGTCACTTCAAAACCTGTTGCCTCTTCTTCCTCTTTCAAGTTTCCTGGTAACATTAGCCTTAAAAGATGCTTATCCTCATATCCCCATTCATCCAGATTTCAGATGTTTCTTAAGCATTTGTGTGTCTGGATGACATTATCAGTTCTTTGCCCTGCCCTTAGGACTATCCACTGCACCAAGAATGTTCTCTAAGTGTCTAGCTGCTGGGTATAGCATATTGCAGGGTATCCACATTTTTCCATATTTAGATGGCTTACTTATCTTTGTAGAGTCTTTTTCAAATTGTCAGGAATCTCTCTCTTGGGTGAGAGATCTCTTACAAAAGCTGGGATTCCAAGAGAATACTCAAAAGTCTTTCTTGACTCCTTCACAGAGGATTGTGTTCCTGGAAGGTTAGCTAGACACCACAGTTCAAAGAACTTTATTCCGCAGGAAAAAAATAGATCTTTATTTAGATCAGTTCCTAAAGTTTTCCACTCAGACTTTGTTCACTGTGAGAGAATACCTCAGGATTTTGGGTCTCATGACATCTATGATTCTTATGGTACCCCTGGCAGGATTCCACATGAGAAAGCTATAGTGATATCTGAAACTGCTTTGTTCCCAGCATCAACACCCTTTATCTTTTCAAATCCAGTGTTGGGGGTTGTCAGAAGAGAAGTTTTTTTGTGGAAGCAACGGGTATATCTAAATTCAGTTCTCCCCTTCTCCCTCCCTGCTCCAAATAAGGCAGTCACCACAGATGTGTCAGACTTTGCTTTGTAAGCAGTTTTAGGAGGGATAAAAATGCAAGGGGGTGTTGGAAACAAAGGACAGATTCAGGAACATACATATGAAGGAGATGTTTGCCCTGATTACGGCACTCAACTCTCTGAACCATCGCTTGTCCCCGGGGCCTCTTCAAGAGGTTGCAAACAATACTTCAGTCATGTGACACATCACCCCTTTGCAGACTAACCATGTTAGCTTGGGATATAGTTTCACAGTACAGTTTCACTCTACAGGCATCCTACATTCTGTCAGAGCATGACTGTGTGGTAGACAAACTGAGAAGGACCAGGCCAGACCTTTATGAATGGAAACTAGGGGGGGGTCTTCCAAAATTTGATCCATCTATGGAGAGTTCCTCAAGAAGACCTCTTTACCTTTTCACTGAACAATCAACTGGCAAGATTCTGCTCCAGGGCTCCATGCAAGAAGGTCTGGAAGACAGATGCCTTTTATTTTCCTTGAGCAGGCATGTCCCTGTATGCTTTTTCACTCTTTATGGTAATATCCAGGGTACTTCTGAAGATTCAGAAGGAATTCCCCAAGATCATTGCAATGACTTTCTTCTGAGCAAGGTGGCCATAGTTCTCCTTTCTTTTGGACATGGCCACAGGCGTCTTCACAGACTGGATTTACTCGCACAAGAACAGGGGTGTTTGACACATCCTAATATCAATCATTTTCCATTTTGAATGCCTGGATGATAGAGTCTTAATTTATTTTAGGTACCTGTTTACTGAGGATGTGCAGCAGGTAGTAATGGAGGCAAAAAAGCCTGATACTGAAAAATCATATATTAGCAAATGAAAAAGGTTTTCTAATTGGTGCCAACAACATAACCAGTACTCATAAGGACTAGTTGTTCTCTGGTTTTACAATGTTTTTGTGAGTTACTATCCTATGGCCTTTGTTATTCCTCTATCAAGGTTTATTTATTAGCCATTTCAGCATGTCTGCCCATGGATCTACCTTTTTCAATGCAATCTCATGTCAAAATGTTCTTGAAATGGGTTTTGCATAAGAGGCCTCCAAGAAAACTGATGGCCCCTCCTTGGGATCTTACTTTTATTTGTTTATTTATTTATTTAACATTTGTTAACCGGGAAAGTCCAATTTGGAACAGAGCCAATTTTCAGCAGAGGCCCAGGGAGAAATGCTCCAGATGCATGTCTTTGAATGTGGGAGGAAACCAGAGCATCCGGAAGAAACGCACACAAATGTAGGGAGGGCATTCAAAAAAATGTTTCCTGGTTGCAAGAAGTTTATCAGAGTTGCAAGCTGTCATTTTGATTCAAACCTACTTCATTTTCCATAGTGACTGGGTTTCTCTGAGAACTAATCCTTCTTTATGCATAGGTGGTATCTGAGTTTAATTTAAGTCAAACTATCCATCTACCTGTTTTCTTTCCTGAACCTAAAAATGATGGAGAAAGGATTGTCCATATCTTGGATGTCCACAGATAACTCTGGTACTATCTTGTGAAGGTAAGAAAAATCGACAACCTGTGCCAAAACAGACTATTTCCAAATGATTATTTAAGGCTGCTACCTTTTGTTATACTCACCATAACAAAACTTTCAGGCAGTGACAAGGCCCATTCTGCGAGGACCTTGGCTTCATATATAGCTTTTTGGAAAGCTGCTTCTTGGTGCTCTATACATACTTTTACAAAGCAGTATATACTTGATTCCTTCTCTAGGTCCAGATCAAGCTTTGCAAGGATCACTCTCCAGGAGCTCCTGGACAATTTGCCTTCCACCTCCCAAATGTAGTTAGCTAAGGTAATCTACCCATATACCTAAGGCTACTGCAGCAATGATCAGTATAATGGACATAATACAGTTGTGTAAGTTAAACTTACCATAACATCAAATCTTTGAATGATCACTGCTACAGTAGCTGCTCCCTCCTTGCATCCACCCCCCTTGTTCTTTGTTTTATTCTTTTATGCCAGGGTGTAGATATTTATTTTCTGTTGTTCCTAGCATTGTTCTTTCAGAGCCAGCATCCCTCTCTCTGTTGGCAGGAAAGCTGTGAAGGGCTTCGCACCCAAACTTGAATTTTAGTCAGCTCAGCTCAAGCTGCTTGACAATTTGGGTGTGTGGAAGGTGCTGTGAAGCTTTGGACATTACCCAGCTGTTATATCCTTTGCAGGATATAATCCATATAGCTAAGGCTACTGTAGCAGTGATCATTCAAACATCTACTGTTATGGTAAGTACACAACTGTACTTTCTTTTATCTCATTTACAATATTCAGTACGTTAAATACAGTTGGTTTAGATTTTGATTTCCATTTTCTAGTAATTGGGTTTTTTTTGGCAGTCAGTAGATTTACATGCAATATGACCTTAATATGTAATTCTAATTCCGTGTACCAGCTCAAAATAATAATTTCCTTAGATACAGCCATTTGGTTACGCAATATTTCTGACAGAGTATTCTTTAGGGAATTTTTAAAATCTAAAAAAATGAGCCAGCACGTAGGAATCGCTCATAGACAAAAATATGTTTATTTAATAAACATACTGCATATAATGGCAATACACCATTATAAAGGCAAACCGGTTTCGGCTATCATAAAGCCTTTATCAATGCTACATGTTGAGACAGTTGAAAAACTCACCACCACATTAGTACCATATTTATAGTTCCCATTTAAAGGGGCATGCACCATAATTTAAAGGACACATGCCATATTGAAATGCAGAAAAAATATATATAGAAAAAACCTCTTTGAGACAGACAAAATATATAACAATATAATACATGTAAATAATAAATAAGGAAAAGAATGATATCCTTCCCAATATATCTCAGTGGTTGTTTCAATGAATCATAATGAGTATGACTTAATATTATGTAAGGAAAACCTTATGATGCATATGGAAAATATCCACTGAAATGTATCCTGTATTTAAATTTATTTTTGTTTCAATAAATCATAGTAAGTATGACTTAATATTATGTAGGGAAAACCTTATGGTGCATATGGAAAATATCCACTGGAATATATCCTGTATTTATGTTCATGAAACAAACATTGGTTTAATCATAAAATATAAACTATTCCAAAGTATTCAATCCAGGTCTAAATAAACCACCCAGTTTTATTATCCACATGTTTTCCATTTGATTAAGTTTCTGGTGCCATCCAGCTTTGAAACCCCTGTGTAATGTTATCCTATCTATAATCACAAATTTGAAAACCGCAGATGGATGCTCTATGGTATGTTTAAAGAGGGCATTAGCAACACGTTTGTTTTTAATTGCACTTAGATGTTCCCCTATTCTAAATTTCACCGGCCTGGATGTCTGTCCAACATAAAATGCAGAACAGGTACAAGTTGCCAGGTAAACAACCCAATCCATACTGCAATTAGCAAAAATCCTAATCTCAAAAATTCTAGAGGTGTTTTTACTAGTAAATTCTCTAGTTTTAATTAAATGTTGGCAGGCCATACAATGACCACAAGGATAGCAGCCCATTAGTATCTCCCCAGATAAAGTCCTTTGTTGTGGAAGACTTGGAATATATCTTTTGTAGTGCGTGAAATATGAATTCATATTTCATCCCCGTCGATAGGAAAATTGACATTGATCAGGCAACACACTACTCAAAATGTCATGTGACAAAAGAATTCCCCAATGTTGATTGATAATATCCCTGAAATGGTTAGTATTGGTACCATAAGTTGTTACTAGCCGTAAGGGTTGCTTGATTTTCTGCCTCTTGGAATCATTGTCATCTGATTTATAACACAATAATTCTTGGCGTGTTAGCCTGTTAGTTTGTTCCACAACATTAGAAAGAAGATGAGAATTATAACCACGTTGGGAAAACCTGTGAGATAAATCAAGACTGGAATCAAAATATTCCTGATCAGATGAGCAGATCCGTCTAATTCTCATAAATTGAGATTTTGGAATATTGCGGATGATGTGGCGTGGATGGGAACTATTAGCATGTAGTATTGTATTGTATTTCGGGAATTTTCTATAAATAGTGGTAGCCAAAGTATTGTCTGTAAGTCTTGCCACCTTAACATCCAGAAATACAATATTAGAATGTTCTATGTTAGCAGTAAACCTGATGCCAAAAGAATTGTTATTCAGGTAATCCACAAACTGGATTAACCCCTCCCTATTACCACGCCACACCATCCAGCAATCATCTAGGTATCTGTGCCAGATGTCCAGATAATGTAAAAATAAATTATGCTGAGCATCATATATATATTTGGCCTCATAATACCCCATGAGCAAATCTGCATAAATAGGTGCGAAAGAAGCACCCATCGCAGTTCCCTTGATTTGCCAATAAGCCTTTCCTTGATAGTAAAAGATATTCTTACGCAACACCATTTCAGTTAACTTGATCAAGAAATTATTGAAACCCATGGAATAAAGGTTAGATTTATATAACCAATAGGAAACAGCCAGAATTCCCAGGTCGTGTGGAATGCTTGTATAAAGTGAAGCCACATCTAATGTACAAAGCAACCAATGGGATTCCAATTGAGAGTCATTGATAATATTAAGAAATCCGGTAGTGTCTTTGATACGGGACCTAATAAAAATCAGCAGCGGCTTCAGATAGAATGTAAGAAATGCTGACAATGGTTCCGTTAAGGAACCCCTACCTGAAACAATAGGTCTACCCGGAGGGTGTAATGGATCTTTGTGTATTTTGGGTAGCATGTATAGATATTGAGGAGTAGGTTCCTCTACTTTAAGTTGTGTACCTACCTGCTGTGTAATAATGCCCTGTTGAACAGACATGTGCAAAAATGAATCAATTTCTCTCTTGAAAGAAGGAGTGGGATCAATACTTAATTCCATATAAAAGCTGGAATCAGCTAGTTGACGCAAAGCTTCCTGATTATATGTGGAATAATCCAAAATCACAACAGCTCCCCCTTTGTCTGCCATAGGTATTACTATATTATGATTATCCCTGAGTTCCAACAAAGCTTGCCTTTCTGCTGCAGTAAGATTATTATTAGTTGGCTCATACAAATTAGAATAATGTAGCTCTTTCATTATGCATTCCCTAAAAATGGAAACATGTTTGTTCATGGGGGGAACAAAATCTGATTTCCCAAATATAAAGTCAGATGACCTTTGAGTGTTATCACAGTCTGCAAAAAATATCTTAAGGTTAAGTAATCTACAAAATTCATCAACTTCTTGTAATAATTGATTTTCAGAGACCAATGCAGTAGGTACAAAGGTTCATCCTTTATTCAGAAGTTGTATGTGTACAGAAGAAAGTTCAAAAGAGGAAATGTTATGAATGTTATTATTTATTTCACCATTTGTTGCAATAGGGATTGTAAAGTTAGATTGCTGGAACCTGGCTCTATGTTTCCTGCCCCCCGCCTCCTACCCCTAACTCTAAAGGGGGTGGCTGTTTTCTTTTGGCAGCTGGGGACACTTGGCGTGAAAAACACTCTCCATCTGTAGCAGAGGAAGTGTCCTCTTCAGAGGTAGCATCAGATGTGACCTTGTGATGTCTCAAAATGGACCTTGGTCTTTTTTTGTTGGTTTAAATGTTTTTGGAATCCTGAAATCTAACTGATTTCTGATTAACAAAAGGTTTCCCTTTTTCATAGTCCATAAGATCACGATTAAACTTATTGATTTTTCGCTTCATAAGCTGTTTTTCTAATATAGAAAGTTCCTTGGCCAGGTCTGAAACATGCTGTGAGTAAGACACTTCTTGTTTGAATTGTTCTACCTCCCCACACAAAGTTTGAATCTCTATAAGTTGACTTTGTATTGTCCTGTCATAATAACGCAATAAACAATCAACAAAATGCATGGATGATAAATGTTGTGCTTCCGCCCATTCTCTAGACAATTCACTGTCTATGTTAGCCACAAGGGGTTGTATACGGACCCTTAGTCCCCTCGGGGTAATATCTTTGGTTTTGTAGGCTTTGAAAAGTTTCAAGTGCCAAACATTGGTATGTAAGGTCTTCATATGTCTATTAAGCTTGGAGAACATAATATTACATTGGGATTGACCATCTGGTATGTTACTAGTGGGATCAGGTCCTGATGCAATATTTAGGCCAAAAACCTCTAAGTTATCCTGGTCAGCTGAAAGCCCCCTCAATATATCACTTATATCCATGGCCAAACAATATAGTTAAAATAGCCAAAAGGTAATATAGCCACATAAAATTCCCGAATGACCACCAAAATGCAAATTCACACTTTTAATAATCAATATCTGATATCAGTAATAATGTCCATAAAAAGGGGTTAACATCCCACAAACCAGATAACAACGAAGTACAAGCACAGCACGGCTCAGTCAGACAGGAACCACGAACCACTGCAGTAGGAAATCCTTTATTCTAAAACCATCCGACAATGTAAACACATAAAATTGTTGAGCGCTTTCATCTAGTACATCTAGATTTCATCAGAACATTGAACTGAATGCATCCTGGCTATTAGATACTTGATTTACCCGCCATTTATGCTAATAAGATAGCTTTAATTGATTGTTTCAGTTTTTTTTCCTTTTATGGCTCTGAATAAAACTTTAAAATAAAACATTTTATTTACCACAAAACTATAGTAAAACCATAAAAACAATCTAATGGTGACAATACTCATATTGCTATGTGTTTGCTAAGACACTAATAATTCATATTTTACACAATTCATCACTATATAATCTATTCACTATGCAAACTACTCTTGACTAAAAAAACACATCTAATCATGCTGAGTGTGATTATAATTATGCTCTCAGTAATGGCTTGGTACGTATAACCGTTTAGTCCTGGTGGTGTGGCTGCCCCTAAACGCAATTGCCACTTTATTTCTTTTTCCCCCACTATGGCCTTTATATTGCCTCCTCTGGGATTGGGACTGACCACCTCCAATATCCCAAACTTGAAATTCATGCACAACTCATTATTTAATATATGCCTCGATAGTGCGTTGTTGACATCTTTTCTTTTGATGCAATATAAATGGTCATATATTCTGTTTTTTAAGAATCTATCTGTCATGCCAACATAATAATTCTCGCATGTATCACAGATAGCCAAATATATCACATGCCTAGTGAGGCAATTACCATTTTTAAAATAAATTTTTGTTCTATTTTTATCTTTTAATGTTACACTTTTACCTTCATGAATAAATTTGCAATAATTGCAACGTCCACACTTCGTGGTACCCCTACTCATATGTGCATCTACTTTGTTGGAACTCTGTCTTATTTGTATAAGTCTGTGGAGACTGTTGCCTGCCTTGTATACAAAGCTAGGTGTAGAGGGTACCTTGTCTTTCACCCCTGCATCATTTGTTAAAATATGCCAATGCTTTGATATTATCTGTTTTATCTTATATGTTTCCTCCCCATATTTGACAATACATGATCTATTGTATCTTAGGCCATCAATTGTGTCATTCCTCTTATTAGTGGGTATGCCTTTACCTATCAACGGGTAATATTTGTTGCCCCATTCATGCATAATATACTGTGTTAGGTCTATTAACATCTTTTCTGGGTAGCCCTTTTCCCTAAACATGGTCTCCATAAACTTGATCTCCTTGATCATGTTGTTCCTTTCAGATGTCATCCACGCTGCCCTAATCATTTGCCCTTTCACTATATTATATTTAACTTTATATGAATGGGCACTAGAGAAATGCAAGTAACCATTGCTATAGGTCTCTTTGCGATGTATCATCGACTGGAATGCCTTACCATCAGTATAAACATATACATCAAGGTAATTGATACCTTTCCTATCCCATTGGTAGGTAAATTTAAAATAAGGGGTGGTACCATTGATATAATTTACAAATTCTTCCAATTCATCAGTGTTTCCTGTCCAGAGCAAAAATATATCATCCAGGTATCTTACATATTTTTGTATTTTCGACATCCACCTTGTTTTGTGAATGTATGTTGTTTCCCAGTCCAGGAGAACCATGTTGGCGTACATGGGGGCACAAGCTGCCCCCATTGCCACCCCTGACACCTGTTTGTAATATTCTCCTTCGTAAAAGATGTAGTTATAATCCAATACTATTTCCATGAATGAGGTGAGAAGAATAATATCATCTTCTTGTAACCCACCAAAGTTTTTAATGCTCTGGATGAAACTTTCTATTCCTTCATTTCTAGGGATACATGAAAACAATTCCTTGACGTCGATGGTTACAAAAATTACATCAGGAGACCACAGATCCTGTGTAAATATCCCCAGGAACTCCCAGGAATCTTTCATAATGTGTGGTATAATATTATACATATGCTTGAGTCTACTATCCACAGCTTTTCCGTATGGAAAAGTCTTACTTGCACTCCCTGAAATTATAGGTCTGAAAGGGGGGTCGGTAAGACTTTTATGTACCTTGGGGATCCCTCTTATAGTGGCCAAGATAGGGTACTCTACTTTCAGAAATTTATAGAGCTCTTCATCAATTTGGTTATTAAACAAAATTCCTCCAAAAAGGAGTCTATTCTGTTATAAGCAATATTAACTTGATTCAATGAAGATGCTTCATACTGTGTTGTGTCATTCAGTATTTCAAATATCTTGGCACTATATTTTTCTTGGTCGTAGCACGATCCCCCCTCCCTTATCTGCAACCATAATCCTAACATCAGCTGAACAGATAGTGTCTATGGCTTTGTATATGTGATTGCTCTCAATTGGCTCTTTTTTGGTGTACCTGGTTTTCTTGTATAACTTATAAATATCAGCCTGTATGGCTTTCTCAAAGGTTTCCAGAGTTTTAACCATAGGTGGTGTGAAAGTACTCTTTTTTCTAAGATGTGTATTTATAGGTGCTGTTTGCGATCTGTTTTGAAAAAATACCCCTAAGTTTAACTTCCTTAGAAATAGCTTAAGTTCAACCAGGGTATCCACTAAATCTATTGATTTATCCGGTATATATTTCATACCTTTCGAAAAAACCTTTATTATGTCAGCATGAGGTACAAAATTGCTATAGTTGTAAATTTTGATTTCTGCCTCTGTATTGTTGGTATTTGTACCCATCACTTGACCCATACATCCTACTTGTACTTTGTTCGTAAAATTTGTAATGTTAGATGCACCATTTGTATTCATCACATGTGTTGTTTCTCTACATTCCACCTTGGAAACCCCTTTCTCTTCCTTTGCACTGTATGCCACTTGTCGTATTCCACATCCTCTAAAAAAACATCTTCTGAATGTTGTTGGGTTTCCCTTTCCTGTAAATAATCAGTAGTATCTCCCTTGTGTATAACTCTCTGTCTCCCTGTATCCTTACTATTCCACCTATAAGCTACACCTAGCTCATATTGCTGCATGTCTCTTTCCAATTTTTTACACTTTCTAGCAAATATCGTTTCACTCATACGTTCAGCATAATCATACTGCTTAAAAAACAGGGTCTCCCATTGCGGGAACAACTTGTCTTCCCGTATCACTCTATCCATACTTTCCACTTCTAAAATTAATCCGGTCAGTTGTGCATCGTTATTACCCATAATAAATTTCATAAACTGCTCACCAAAGCCATTAAACATTTCATTGCATTTTTTTTTTTTTTTTTTTTTATGTTATCTGCATTTATATCCACACCCATTGGTTTTTTAAAAAAACGGAGTCCCATAGGGACTATATGACAGTTTAGACAACGTTTCAAGTACATATTTTCGACTTGAATAACTTTAATCTTGGTTAGTTTGTTCCCAAAGCAAAAAATCATATGCTTTAAGGACTTAAAGTGTTCTTTACAGGAAAGGGAAACCCAACAACATTCAGAAGATGTTTTTTTAGAGGATGTGGAATACGACATGTGGCATACAGTGCAAAGGAAGAGAAAGGGGTTTCCAAGGTGGAATGTAGAGAAACAACACATGTGATGAATACAAATGGTGCATCTAACATTACAAATTTTACGAACAAAGTACAAGTAGGATGTATGGGTCAAGTGATGGGTACAAATACTAACAATACAGAGGCAGAAATCAAAATTTACAACTATAGCAATTTTGTACCTCATGCTGACATAATAAAGTTTTTTTCGAAAGGTATGAAATATATACCGGATAAATCAATAGATTTAGTGGATACCCTGGTTGAACTTAAGCTATTTCTAAGGAAGTTAAACTTAGGGGTATTTTTTCAAAACAGATCGCAAACAGCACCTATAAATACACATCTTAGAAAAAAGAGTACTTTCACACCACCTATGGTTAAAACTCTGGAAACCTTTGAGAAAGCCATACAGGCTGATATTTATAAGTTATACAAGAAAACCAAGTACACCAAAAAAGAGCCAATTGAGAGCAATCACATATACAAAGCCATAGACACTATCTGTTCAGCTGATGTTAGGATTATGGTTGCAGATAAGGGAGGGGGGATCGTACTCTACGACCAAGAAAAATATAGTGCCAAGATATTTGAAATACTGAATGACACAACACAGTATGAAGCATCTTCATTGAATCAAGTTAATATTGCTTATAACAGAATAGACTCCTTTTTGGAGGAATTTTTGTTTAATAACCAAATTGATGAAGAGCTCTATAAATTTCTGAAAGTAGAGTACCCTATCTTGGCCACTATAAGAGGGATCCCCAAGGTACATAAAAGTCTTACCGACCCCCCTTTCAGACCTATAATTTCAGGGAGTGCAAGTAAGACTTTTCCATACGGAAAAGCTGTGGATAGTAGACTCAAGCATATGTATAATATTATACCACACATTATGAAAGATTCCTGGGAGTTCCTGGGGATATTTACACAGGATCTGTGGTCTCCTGATGTAATTTTTGTAACCATCGACGTCAAGGAATTGTTTTCATGTATCCCTAGAAATGAAGGAATAGAAAGTTTCATCCAGAGCATTAAAAACTTTGGTGGGTTACAAGAAGATGATATTATTCTTCTCACCTCATTCATGGAAATAGTATTGGATTATAACTACATCTTTTACGAAGGAGAATATTACAAACAGGTGTCAGGGGTGGCAATGGGGGCAGCTTGTGCCCCATGTACGCCAACATGGTTCTCCTGGACTGGGAAACAACATACATTCACAAAACAAGGTGGATGTCGAAAATACAAAAATATGTAAGATACCTGGATGATATATTTTTGCTCTGGACAGGAAACACTGATGAATTGGAAGAATTTGTAAATTATATCAATGGTACCACCCCTTATTTTAAATTTACCTACCAATGGGATAGGAAAGGTATCAATTACCTTGATGTATATGTTTATACTGATGGTAAGGCATTCCAGTCGATGATACATCGCAAAGAGACCTATAGCAATGGTTACTTGCATTTCTCTAGTGCCCATTCATATAAAGTTAAATATAATATAGTGAAAGGGCAAATGATTAGGGCAGCGAGGATGACATCTGAAAGGAACAACATGATCAAGGAGATCAAGTTTATGGAGACCATGTTTAGGGAAAAGGGCTACCCAGAAAAGATGTTAATAGACCTAACACAGTATATTATGCATGAATGGGGCAACAAATATTACCCGTTGATAGGTAAAGGCATACCCACTAATAAGAGGAATGACACAATTGATGGCCTAAGATACAATAGATCATGTATTGTGAAATATGGGGAGGAAACATATAAGATAAAACAGATAATATCAAAGCATTGGCATATTTTAACAAATGATGCAGGGGTGAAAGACAAGGTACCCTCTACACCTAGCTTTGTATACAAGGCAGGCAACAGTCTCCACAGACTTATACAAATAAGACAGAGTTCCAACAAAGTAGATGCACATATGAGTAGGGGTACCACGAAGTGTGGACGGCAATTATTGCAAATTTATTCATGAAGGTAAAAGTGTAACATTAAAAGATAAAAATAGAACAAAAATTTATTTTAAAAATGGTAATTACCTCACTAGGCATGTGATATATTTGGCTATCTGTGATACATGCGAGAATTATTATGTTGGCATGACAGATAGATTCTTAAAAAACAGAATATATGACCATTTATATTGCATCAAAAGAAAAGATGTCAACAACGCACTATCGAGGCATATATTAAATAATGAGTTGTGCATGAATTTCAAGTTTGGGATATTGGAGGTGGTCAGTCCCAATCCCAGAGGAGGCAATATAAAGGCCATAGTGGGGGAAAAAGAAATAAAGTGGCAATTGCGTTTAGGGGCAGCCACACCACCAGGACTAAACGAAGTTATACCTACCAAGCCATTACTGAGAGCATGATTATAATCACACTCAGCATGATTAGATGTGTTTTTTTAGTCAAGAGTAGTTTGCATAGTGAATAGATTATATAGTGATGAATTGTGTAAAATATGAATTATTAGTGTCTTAGCAAACACATAGCAATATGAGTATTGTCACCATTAGATTGTTTTTATGGTTTTACTATAGTTTTGTGGTAAATAAAATGTTTTATTTTAAAGTTTTATTCAGAGCCATAAAAGGAAAAAAAACTGAAACAATCAATTAAAGCTATCTTATTAGCATAAATGGCGGGTAAATCAAGTATTTAATAGCCAGGATGCATTCAGTTCAATGTTCTGATGAAATCTAGATGTACTAGATGAAAGCGCTCAACAATTTTATGTGTTTACATTGTCGGATGGTTTTAGAATAAAGGATTTCCTACTGCAGTGGTTCGTGGTTCCTGTCTGACTGAGCCGTGCTGTGCTTGTACTTCGTTGTTATCTGGTTGATTTCAGGAGCTGTCTGTGTGTGATATCCCACAAACCATGTAATTATACATTGATCCATGTTAAGAAACTAAATATGATGTAATTCCCTTACTATAAGTGGCCAAGAACAGAAATTATAGACCTTCGTCTCCAACTTGTTTGTAGATATTGATGGTTAAACTGCAATTTATAAATGCAGACAAAAATACACAACTTATCCAAAAATGGATGTTAATAAGCAAGATCCAAAAAAATTCTTAAATATTGAATATTAAACCATCAAAAAGGGCCAACTTACGTCTCTGCCTGTCATGCCATTATACTGTATATTGCCACCGTAAGAAAATGATCATTTGCCAAAATCAGAAAGTACTATAGGTGAAACCCTTTATGGACATCCAACTTACAATGCTTAATAGTTCCAAGTATATTGTGAATGAAAATCATGGTAACTCGGAAAATTATGTCTGGCCTGTAACCCCTAAAAATAGTATATGTCAGGACCTGAACCCACATATAACCCAGTAGATAGAATGTATTTATACAAATGAAGTCCCCCAAAAAATGTATATAATTAAATAAATATGTCCTAATCACTATATTTCAATTTGGAAAACCTATATACTAACACCTGTTAAAACAAAAGTCCGTAATTTTGGAAATCAGGCCTCAATCCTCTGGGTGATGTATCATACAAAACCTGTAACCCCTTGACTGAAACCAAATGTAAATCAAATTATATTTAAATCTCTGTGTTGTATTTGCGAAATACAAAACCACATATATATTTTGTGAATTGTACATAACCCACCAAGGGCAAACATATAAGGAACAACAATCGTTCAATGTCCCCAACAAAAAATATATGTGAACTGGTCGTTGGTAAAAGGGCAATGTTAGAAGCCCCTAAGCAATAAACCAAAGAAATACATAAAAAACATATAACTTAATTGCAACACAATATTCCAAGATCCTAACTAGATATCATTAAACCCTGGCTAGTACGCCCTCGCGAAGATGTAATGCAAACGCCACAATTATGGTGACCTTTCAGTACATAATGTTCCATAATAACACATAATAACACATATAAATAAAATATCTAGTTCCTGGACACTATGTCTGATAACCAAAAGATAGTCCACAGTCTTAATCAACTTAGAATGTTCCGTGTTCGTATGAACCGAACAACTAGATGCAAATACTTAGTCCAGAGATATGCTGAATGTAATTAGGCCCAAATTTTCACGTAGAGCTCAAATGTAATTCGACCACATCCTTGTTGTAGACATATGAATCCCAAACACTAGAGTCCAAAAATACGGCCCAACCTTGAAAAAATTATGAAAATTGAAAATAAACCATGTCCCGGACCAAAAACAGTACCTTAATTATGTTGGGGCCGTGCACGTTGTCCTGCGTGCATGAACCTTTTGTCAGGAGCTCTACACAATTTTTAAAATCTGCCAGCTCATTATACTCGCAAAAACATGTTCCCAGTTACTCCTTTCTTCTACATCGCATCCAAAACCATCCGCTATTTACCTGAGGAAAAATTCTTTGAAGTCTGCTTGGGGTATAAAAAATACTTATGTAAACACTTCCGAGCAAAAATCTTAAACCTTCTGGACTTTGTTGCATACTTGGGAGACATACATTCTGTAATTGTTTCCTTGTAAATTGCTGTTCCTGTCTCTCTTCCCAATCTTTTCTAACCTCCTCTGATTGATTTTTATAGTTATCATTCAATATTTTATATACCCTACTAATTATTCCCTTTTTCGCAGCAGCTTCTGTTCTAGATCCAACTGTAAACTGTACCAGAACAGATCTTTCAGTTAAGACTCCTCTATCCATTTCTCTTTGCTTATACTCTGATATCAATCTCTAGCAGGTAGGCAGCCTCTAACCTGCAGTCCAAATGTCTTTATGGACTCATCCAACTCTGTTACATTTCTCTCCCAATACTTTGGATCCTTTGCCTATTTTCCTCCAGTAAATTCCAGCACAGTCTTGCCTATTTTCTGTACACCTACTTACAGTAATCTATATAGGCATAATTTCCTTTCTCCGTTCCATGTTGGATTAGTTCTTGGAATATGTTCTGCAACTTTATGACTATAATGTTCTGTATGGTTGTTGTTATTCTCATCAAGGAACTGAGTCCAAAATCCCACTCTCACTCCTTATTTCGTGAAACCACTCCTTTTCATCATTGTCATCATCATCATCATCATCATCATCATCATCATCATCCCTTTCTACATTGAATTATAACCTTCTGTTTGTCTTATGTATATGAGCCTTAACTGTGTAGCTCTAAAGTATCTCTTCAAATCAAATAATCCTAAACCACCTTATTCTATTGGGATGGTTAATTTATCCCATTTACCTCTTGCCCTCTTCCTCTTTCAAATAAATTCCTTCAAGTCTTTATAAATTATTGACCACAACTTCTCCTCTGGTTGATAACAATATGCCTGGCTTGTATATAAAATTAAAAAGACTAAAAACATTTTCACTGCTTGTATCTTACTATCCATATCCATAAAGAGCTTCCCATTTCTCAGATTTTGGATTATCTTTTGTTTAGTGTCTTTCCACATGTTCTTAGCTGCCATAACAGAAGTCTTTTTAATCCATATTCCTAAATACTTCATTTTGTCGTGTCCCCATAAATATGGGTATTGCTGAAAAAGTGTGTGGGTACGTAATTTGCAGCTACAGGCTTTGTTTTATCTTCATTAATTTTATATTCTGAAAAGACTTGAACCAGTCTCAAAATGATGTCCTTTTCTAAATTTATCAAGTACAAAATAATAACATCTACAAATAAAGCCACTTTTTTTGATTATCATACCAATCATATCCTTGAGCTTCTCAAATTTTTGGATTATCATACCAATTGTATCCTTGAGTTTTTGAGTCCCTTATGTTCTTTGCCTATGGCTCTAAATATAAAGCAACGAGCAAAAGGGGAAAGAGGGCACCCCTGCCTGGTTCCTCTATTCAAACATAACATATCAGAGGGGAACCCTTCCACTTTAATTCTTGCCTCTGATCCTTCATATATCCTCCTAATTAACCTTATTAACGTATTATGGGAATGTAAATGCTTCCAGTGCCCTACTCATAAAATCCCAGCTTACTCTTTCAAATGATTTCTCTATAACAATATTTTCCTGCATTCTTTTTCCCTGTAGATCATCATTATTCTATTAATGTTGTCAAATGTTTGCCCCTCCAACCGACCACACACAGGCTTGAGCCTAGTGTGAATGACTAAAAACAATGTTAAGGGCCAATCCATCAAGGAAGATCAAAAGTAGTGTAAGTCAGTCTAGTAGGGAAGACTGGATCTCTAAGAGCAATAGCAAGTATGCCTTCAGAAAGTAAGTAGATCTGGGATCTCAGTCGTGGAAGAAGTGGCAGGATAGCTTCATGTATGAACCCCCTTAGCAACAACTTAAGCAGGAGTCAGCTCACAAGTTCAGCTATCTGGGAACTCAAACCAAGGAAACATGTAAAAATAAGCATTTTTTTTGCAAGACATCAGGCCTTTCTCCCTGCATTCTCTAAATTTATAAATACTATCTCTGCGGTCACACAAACACAAAGAAAGAACTTCATGAAACCAAGGGAATCATTACTGATGCACTATTTGAATCAGTACATGCAGTGATTTCCTACGGAAAACAGAGAGTGAGGAGTTTGGCATTAGGGACCTGAACTAGAACTGAACAAACCTTATGCATTTGGCACTTAATGAGTTGTATGGAAGACAGCAGAAAAGGACCACTTGCTCCTGCATACTGCAACATAACTAAATGTGTCTTATAGCAAGGAAACCGAGTTAGTGTCCACATCTTTTATGGCTAGTTAGGAGATGATTAGAGTATCTGCATTATAACTTCACATCTCACTCCTTCCCTCACCTTTTTTCAATCAATGCATGATTGCAATGAAGTACATTCATTTCATATTGAAGGTTATTTCTTTGGAGATGCATTTAAAATTTTTAGCAATATCTGAAGGAGCAGTGCTCATGGAATTTTGCAGTCAGCAATATTTCATATAATGTGTTCTTCTTAAAATAATTTGTATACACACTGCATTTAAAATACTACAAGTATTTTCTCAACCCTAAAACAATGTTGAATATAATAATGAAATTCAGACTTTTAAAATAATATTCATATATGCCATTATATACTTTGAAATTAATACTGTACTTCAAACATTTACAGCAAAATATGTATACACAGTTTCATATAATCATTTAAAGTATTATATGTTTGGACATTTCTTGCTGCTCCACATATTCAAGCAGGGGTGACTGGAATGAAATCCCTATTACAAACAATGTAAATACAAAACATGGGTTTTCTCAGAGTACTACAGTCTCCTCCCACATTTTAAAGGTGAGCAGAGACTTCACAATTATTGTTGTAAATAATGTATATGTTCATTCAGGGATCTACAGTTGGATGTTAGTGTGAATTAAATTATCTACCTCGGCTGTCTATGCATAATAATCTTAAATATGTGTTGTTATTGTTTCTAACTGTTAATACTTTGTGTTGTATGCTGCTCTCTTGGAACCCAAGTCATGCCTGAAAAGGGTCAGTTGACCAGTCCATCTACTTAGTTACCAAATGGCAATAAACAAATAAATAAATAGGGATTCTTCAGAAACATAAAGTTGTATAAAACATTAGTTTAAAAACATTTCAGAATGCTTCTTCAGAAAGCATGGTGCCTGATAAAACAACATTTTAAATACATTTCTATAAAGTGTCACATGATCACACAAACCAAGAAGCATGCACGTTTAATTAATCCAATTAAAACATCATGGAAAAATACATCAGGGTAGAAAAAACATCATGTATGAAATAATTAACATATACTTATATGGATTCTATGAAGAAGATCCAATGTGTGTTTGGTCGACAGCTGTTTAGTCTTCCATTTATGATCGACAGGTGTCTGAGACTGCACAATTCCCAGGGTTGGGGAATATGACCTTACCCCATATTTGTACAATCTGGGATTTTATATATATATATATATATATATATATATATATATATATACACACACACACACAGTATATATGCGTGTGTGTGTGTGTGTGTGTGTGTGTGTGTGTGTGTGTGTGTGTGTGTGTGTATAAGCATGAGAAGGGGTGGAGGTTTTTGCGCTGGAGTTGTTTCTTGGCACATGCCTAGTTGCATGTCAACATTGCCATTTTCAACATTTCTGCATCAGTGTTTTGAGTGCTGACATTTGATGTATGCAGACTGTAGTGATACACACACACACACACACACACACAAACACACACACACACACACACACACACACACACAAAGAGAAAGAGAGACAGAGAGTAAGATATGTGTGTATGTGAAAATGTGCTTCTGTAGTATGTTTGTTTTTGTATGCATTCATGACTATACATATGCATGTATATGTAAAGACAGGAAAGTAAATCCATATAAATTGCTTGTGTGTGTCTGTGTCATATTGTGGGTTATACAGTGGTGGAATGGGTAGTGTTGTGGCTTAACAGCAAGAGGTTCTATGGTTTGGTTCTCTGCTGGGGTGCTTTCTGTACAGAATCTATATGTCCTCCTTGTGTTCACATGGGTTTTCTCAGTGCACTGCAGTCTCCTCCCACATTTTAAAGTCAAGCAGGGAATTTACATTGGCCATAGGTGTGAATGAACTCATCTGTGATACAGAAGACAGAAAGAACTGGCAACATACTTCCATTTCTCCGTGAATACTGGTGACTGTCTGTGGGGTCACTCTAGGAGTCAGCTGCAACTCATAGCAAATGAAGTAAGCAATGCTTCATATTCAGTGGGTAAATGCATTCCATTTCAGACTTCCAATGTGCCTTTTCTGTTTCCCCCACTTACCGGGAACAGTACTTTACTAGTCTTTGGAAGCACTAGAATTTTACATCTTTCAGCTTTTATATACTATCCATTTTATATATTATTCTATATTTGAATTCAAAGAGAATATTCATTCATTCATTCACTTGTTCATTTTCTGATACCTATCTCATCCATTCAGGGCCACAGGGTTGCAAAAGTCTATCTTGTTGAGGAGAAAAGAATTAGGTGTGAAACCATCACAGAATGGGACACCACCATACCTCTTAACCTCTTAATACAAGAAATCTGGACAAAGGCCGACAAAATCCCAAAAATAGGGAGATATTTTAAATAGTGCTCTTATAAACTTAGAACGTTGCTAGAGTAACAGGGCTTGTTTTAACATACATTTATTGAAGGATTTGAAGTCTGAAACTCAAATGTATGTCATTGTTTAGTGACTTCAGTCCTCAGATTATCCCAGTGATTTGTCAGCAAACCACACACACACAGACACACACACACACACACACACACACACACACACACACACACACACACACACACACACACTCTCGCATACCTGCAGCCAGTTTGGCGGACTGACAGTTCACTTACCAACGTTTTTGAAATGAAACCTAAGGCCACAGTGAAAACCCTCATGGTCACACGGAAGGCTTGCAGTCTTCACAAAGGAGGAACTCAAGCTAGGAACTTAAATGAAAATATCAAGCGCAGCTAAACACTACATCACTGTCTGCTGTAGCTCAGTCTAGTTATTCTGTAAGGCTTCTTTGTATGAGTTTATGCTAAAATATGCTTGATTTTTTCTCTTTTTTTATATTGAAGAAAAGTAGTGCTGTGGCATCTGACAACAGCTTACATAGGGTTTTCTGCCAGTATATGGTTTTCCAGGTAAGATAATTTCTAAATAGATACATAAAATAACTTGGATTAATGAATAATAAAAATATCAGCAGCAAAATGTCTTCCACATGCTGTCTAAATAAAAATGTACAGTACTATAAGGAAACTGTACATGGTTAATCGAAAAAATGCACAAACAAATCAAATAAGAGAATACTCAAACAAGGCAAGTAAAGCTAGATTAAATAAAGACTCAGTGTTTAATTCTGTCTGGAAGTATGGGTTTACAGTGAAAAGAAAGCACTATATGGTTAATATAAATAGATATCCTAGTCTATAACAGAGGGGAGTTTCTGTTGCGGTGATTAAGAACCTGTGAATGATGTACTTTTATCCGCCTTACCTTTCCACTGTCATTTTCCAGTGCATAAGCAGAAACAAACTACTCATCACTAAAGCACAGCAAAGGCCTGTACCCTGCAATCTACACAGCAAGGGCCTGTACCCTGCAATCTACACAGCAAGGGCCTGTACCCTGCAACCTACCCATTTGTTTTCTATCCCACTACTGACTTCACTGCACAATGTGTTCTTGTGGGTGGTTAGAAGCATCCACAAGGCAGCCTAAAATCTCTACAGTATCTTAGCTTCTTCAGCCGAAGACTAATTCCAGCAATATTTAAGAGGAAAGACATAAGACAGAGGTTGATTATGTTGTATCACTGTAAAGCAGCAAGACCAGATGGAACTGAAATGTGACTGATTAAAGAAATGGCAGGTTGCCCAGCATGACCAATTAGGCACCTGTTTGAAAAAATCAATAAACAGTGGGGCTGTGCCAAAAGATTCAAGCTATACAGCTCTAGCTCAGAAAATGTACTGAAATGTGGATGAGGAGTGGGCAGTTATTCACCCATCATATAGTAAATCTGCTGGGTAAGTTAGAGAGGTGACGGTAAAAGGTATGATGTCAGAACACCTGCAGTAACTACACAAAATGCAGAGTGTTCATCATATGCTTCTCAGTTTACTGTGATCTAGTAATACACTCAGTAAATATACAAGTTACAGAGTACAAGCAGTGTTTTAAGATGGATGCCATTATAAAAGATCTGAATGCTTGTAGATAGCTTGGCTGGATTTCTTATCCTCCTTTGAAGTTTCTGAGTAGAATTTCTCTGAAATCTGAAATAGAAGGACAGTAGTTTTACATCACAGGCTGTGTGTACTGAAATGTTTGTAATTGTGCAGCCTGCATGGAAACTCATATAAAGAAATAAATAGTACTCCAGCAAATTCCAAACTCAACATTTTATGGACCAAACACCTAATCTTTTATCTCTTTAAGTGAATGTAAATCTTTCTTAGTGTCTTCTTGGCATCAGAGCAGGAGTATTAAACTAGCTGCCAAGTACATTAGCACAAAGACACAACATCATTCTATAATGCTGATGTCATGGATTTGGAAATGGACCCATTTGTCTGCAGACAGAAAGTGGAAAACCCACCGCAGTGCTATAGTTACCTGGCAGCAGGACATACATAAATAATGTAACAGTAATCTATCTACTTTCTCTAGGAAAGTCTATGCAAGATTTCTAAAAAGGAGATTGCTTCTGATTCTGAAGGAACACATTAGATTCTATCTTGGCCATGAAACAATCATCAGTTTCTTCCTCATTGTAAGAATATACAGAGATCATAAGTATTTGAAAGTATTGGCTACACATGCTTTGTTGGTCTTAGAAAGCATATAAGCACATATCCAGGAATGTCTTGTGGGAGAAGCTGTGGCCGTACAGGATCCTGGGGCTACGCCTGTAGCCATTTGCCACTTGTATTTGCAGATCACGAGTCGTATCTTTATTATCTGTGTAAAGTTAAATAAATTCCAAGTTGTTGCAGGATTCTCTAAAGTTGTGCCTTCCCCCCTTTTGTGATTTTTATGGTTATATTATCAAGACACAGCAATGGGTTAGAGATAGGAGACTTATACCTTTGTTCTTTGCAGATGATATTGTCTTCTTGTCCTTTAGACTGTGACCTGCAGTGTGCCCTGGACTGCAACATCAATACATATGAAGCAGTTGAAATGAGTTTCAACACTTCCAAATCTGAGCCATAGTTTTGGGTTCATAGGTGTGTACTAGGCTAATGGCCCTGGAGCCTATATAAGCCTAGGCCAAGAAGATTCCCTGCCATCATGCTGCCCAAAGTTAGTTCCCAGTGCCCCTGTCAAGCAAGGCCACTGACGTGACCCCCGGGGTGAACTTCCTATTGCCCACCCACTCATCAAGATTTCACTTAAAGAGGGCCAGTGAAGTGCTCTGCTTGATGTGAATGGGAAGTTTGTTCCAGAGTATGAGAAGTCTCTAGGTTAAGAATCTGTCCCTCAAGCATGTTCTGTTTATTGTGGTAATGCGGTTAAGGTCCCTGGAGCATGTGGCACAGAGGGATTGGGATTTCTTTAGGTGTAGCATTTCTAGCAGCTCTGGGGCAGACATGGCTTTGTAGGTCAAGCAGAGATTGCCTCTAAGTAGGCGATAAGAGACAGAGTATAGCTGGAGGTTTTTGAGTCTGTCTGTATAGGGTATGTGTCTAAGGCCTAAGATCCTCTTAGTGAGGTATTTTTCTGGCCTTTCCAGTTGTTGTAGGTATCTAGTGAGGTACATTGCAAATGGGGCATCGTTTTCTATAATAGGTCTAATGAGGGATGAGTAGAGAGGGATTTTTTTCTTCCTGGATGAGAAACCTTTTGTAATGAGATGTGCCATATAGAAGGACTTTCTGACTAGAGTGGCAATGTGGTTATCAAAGGAGAGGTTGCTGTCAACCTGTGTCCTCAGGTCTCTTATCACACCTTCGGTGTTCAGTGGACTACTGCCTATGTGGTAGTTAATGGGCACCGAATTCTTACCAAAGGGAGTGACAGTGCACATTTTGGCACTGAGCTTAACACCATGGTTCTGGCACCAGTCCTTAGTGTCAGTGAGGCCTTTTTGTAGAATGTCTACATCAGTTGGAGAATCAGTAATGGCTCCCAGTTTGCAATCATCTGTGAACTTGGTCAGCCAGAGTCGTTTTGTGTTGGCTTGAACTTCAGAGAAGTAGATGCCAAACAAGAGAGGACCTAGGACCAATCCATGTGGGACACCACTTGTAACTGGTTGGTAGTCAGATTTGGAGTCCGCTACTTTCACAGTGTGGGTTCTATCAGTGAGCCAGTTGGCAACCCATCTTATTACATAGGGGTTTATGCCTAGTTTAGAAATGAAGGTTTTGCTGTTTCCATGAGGAGAAGAGTAGCTAACTCAAATGGAAAAGTTTAAATGTCTTGGGGCCTTGTCCATGACTAAGGATAGAGGGGAATGGGAGATTGGTGGATGTGTGTAGCTGTGACAGTGGTGAGGACATTCTGTCGGACTATGGTAGTGAAGAGACAGCTAAGTCATTTTCGTTTTGAATTACTGTTTTATTTGAAATCTCTAAAAGTTGGTATAATATGGCCTAACTAAATTTAATGCTGTTGGTGAACAAAAAGCAATTACTAGAAAATGGAGATCAAAATCTAAACAACTATTATGGAAGTAGTATGTAAAAAAGATAAAAGAATTGGAGGTAGAAGGTTTAGAAAAAGTAAAGAGAAAATTTTGAAGAAATAAATAGACTTTGTGAGAGCAATACATTCAGGATAATCTTCAGGAGGAAGAGTGAGGTTTAAAAGAAGGTGGGAACTGTGCAGCTTATGTAATGTTGGCACTGAATGAAAATTGTTGCAAACAAATACATATACTACTCGATAGCCGTAATGGAAAATGTTATTATTTTATTTTTCTTTTCTGTTAATGTGTGTTAACTCATGTTGCAAGCTAACGTATGATGATTTAATAGTTTAATAAAGATGTTTAAAAAAAAGCAAAAGTTAGCAACATCATATGCTTTAGGGATGTACTACATGAGTTAAAGTGCTGTTTGCCTGACTCTCATGTGCTCACTGCTAGCCTCTCATTTAGGTATGTTGTGTATGCCAAAGAAGATTTTATCAAACACAGTATAACACTATGCTGCTATACCCCAAATATCTATCTATATATACATACACACACACACACACACACACACATACGTGTGTATATAAATATATATATATATATATATATATATATATATATATATATATATATTTATATATAGCTATATATGTAAGTTAATATATTTAGAGATCACAGACGTGGATTTCATTGCACTGCAGCTGGAACACACAAATGAACACTTGGCTTTGAGATAGTGGTATGAGCTAAGTTAACACCTAACCACGTGCAGTTTTAGCAGTGTTAGCACATGACCACATGCAGTATTACCTGCAGTAGCACATGACCACATGCAGTACTACCTGCCTCAGCATAACTGCATGCAGCGCAAACCTGTGTTAGCACATGACCACATGCAATACAAGCTGTATTAGCACATGACCACATGTAGTATTAGCAGTGTTCACACATAACTACATGCAGTACAACATAGGTTAGCACATGACTACAAGCAGTACAACCTGTGTCAGTACATGACTACACACAGTGCTATCTGCATTATAATGTCCACATGCAGTACAAGCTGTGTTAGCACATGGCCGCATGCAGTACAACCTGTGCTAACACATGTCCACATGTAGTACAACCTGTGTTAGCACATGAGTACTTTGTACTACTAGTGTTATCACATGACCATAGGGTGGCCATGGTGGTGCAGCAGTTACCGTTGTCGCCTCACAGCAAGAGGTTCTCTGGTTCGATCCTCAGCTGGGGTGCCTTCTGTGCAGAGTCTGCATGTCCTCCCTGTGGTCATGTGGATTTCCTCTGGGTGCTCCAGTTTCCTCCCACATCCCAAAGACATGCTGTAGTTGGATTGGACACACTAAAGTGGCCCTAGGAGTGTGTGTGTGTGTGTGTGTGTGTGTGTGTGTGTGTGTGTGTGTGTGTGTGTGTGTGTGTGCCTTCAATGGAAGGCTGGGCACCAGGCTGCAACTCGACACTATAGAACACTACTGCCAGTCATGAGCAGACAGGTGATCTGCTGTGGCGACCCCTGACAGGGAAAAGCACAAAGAAGAAGAAGTATTAGCACATGACCATGTGCAGTACAGCCTGTGTTAGCACATGACCATGCACAGTATTAGCACTGTTAGCACATGTCCACATGCAGTACATGATGTGATAGCACATGCCCGCATGCAGTGCAATCTGTGCTAGCACATGTCCACATGCAGTACAAGCTTTGTTAGCACATGTCCACATACAGTACAAGCTGTGTTAGCACATGACTGCATGAATACAACCTGTGCTAGCACATCCGCATGCAGTATTAGCAGTGTTAGCACATGATCGCATGCAGTAGAAGCTGTGTTAGCACATGACCACATGCAGTACAGGCTGTGTTAGCACATTACCACATGCAGTGCAAGCTCTTCTAACACGACTGAGTGCAGTGCTACCTGTGTTACCATATGACCTCATGTAGTACTACCTGTGTTAGCTCATGACTGCATGCAGTACTACCTGTGTTAGCACATGACCACATGCAGTACAACCTGTGTTATCACATGACCACATGCTGTACTACCTGCATTAGCACATGGCCTCATGCAGTATTACCTGTGTTAGCACATGACCACATGCAGTACTACCTGCATTAGCACATGACCACATGTGGTACAGCCTGTGTTAGCACGAGTGCATTCAGTAGAAGCTGTGTAGCTAGTAAGCATCAATCAAGATGTTAAAATGACAAACCATGACAGTTAAATATTTATGCTATCTGTAAAGAAACATTGAGGAATATCTATATTCAGTTCAGATAGCTATAGAGTTACAACGGTATACTTTCATTGACTGTTAAGAATTTACTGTAGTTAAGCTGTTTAGCAGACTTCAGGAATGTTTACCCATTTTATAATTCATTTCACTCAGAATATCAAATGCATCATTGTATTCAACAGAATACAAATGAAAATGTTAATTAGTTTGCAAGTTACAACTTAAAGACAACATTATGTGATATTGTTTTATCCTTGAAGAGATTAAATATTGTGTATCCACACAGAAATAACAAAAGCTTTATGGCTAATGTTTGAATAACAGTTGTGTAATAAAAAAATTACATAAAATAGAAATAAATAATTTTGGGAGGGATCATTTTGCTCTATAATACTCACATGGGAGCATTAACCCGCACACCCAGTGTACCATAAACATTTTGGGAGGGAGTTGTCTTTGCTTTGTAACACTCACATAGGAGCCTTATCCCATACCACAGTGTACTAGAATCATTTTGGTTGGGGGTTGTCTTTGCTTTGTAACACTCACATAGGAGCATTATCCCACACACCCAGTGTACCGTAATCATTCTGAGGTTTCACTACTTTAACAGTGAGTCAGTACTCAGTTTATTGGAAATCCAAGTATTCTCCCTGTCCCTGAGGAAGTCTAACCTCAGAGATTGTGTATTAATATGTAATGATGGGGTAATATGTAATGGTGGGGGTGTACAGCCCTCACATCAGAGCAGTATTGAGGGGGTGCAGCTCACTTGCTAAAACTTTTGATACGTTATGCTATTAATTGTGAAATTTGTTTCTAATAAGTTTATTATTTAGTGTTATATTTTATAATTTGACTATTAACTCTCACACAAATGAGTGTTCACCAAGGAAGTGTTATACGGATTCCATGATAAGGGCAGGAAGTAGCATTCCTAGATATGTTGCATGTGACATCAAACAAGGAAAGGGAGAATAACATTCTCTTTCCCCATAGTGCCTTTTTTAGTACTTCCAACATAAATCAAAACCAAGAAAATCTAAAGGCATTACTGCTCAATGATAGGAGTCTAAACAAAACACTCCCCTCCCTAGAAGCGCTGTTCAACCTTTGTATGCTAATGTCTGTGCGGTCACTGAGACATGGTTTAAAGCTGTGGAGAGCTCACCAACAGTGCAAGGTTGTAATGCCTTTCACACATTTACACCAGCTACTACACAGATAGGGACTACAGGGACTAAAGGTGGTGGTGTCTTAATTTCCATCAAAAATAAATAAACCTCAAGGCTGTTAAAACAGGACAGTACTCTTTAGTTTCTCCACATACAAATCACCATAGGCAAGATCCAAAACTACATCCTTGCAAGCTATAGGTCCCCCTGTATGACCCAGGAAATATATACCATGTATTTAAACTTATTGGAATCAATAACCATCCAACCCAATACCATATTCATGGGTGAATTTAATTACCTCACTATTAACTGGGAATCATATATGACACCAAATGTAAAGGCACATAGATTCCAGGATTTTGTAAACACTAGCCAGGAGTGCAACTGTACTGGATCTTGTCCTCACTAATATGGGAGAGTGCTGAACACCCCCAAGTGTAATGAGTTCTCTGGTAAGTTCTGATCACAGAATAGTCTCCTTTGAAGTAAAAATAAAACTTGGAACTGCAGCTAACACTGGAGTAACTACACTAAGGCTAATTTCTTACTATAAACTGATAACCTGGCAACATTTCAAGCCCCCATAAATCCTGAAAACACTGCTGGCTACACAGAACTGTTCACAGATACCCTATACAAGTATGTTAATAGCTGTATAGAGGCAGCTGTACCCACCAAGAAGAAGTAAAGAACTAAGTCAAAAAACAAAGTACCCTGGTGGAATCACAACATCAGTAGGCTGTATAACAGAAGGAAGAAAATCGTGGAAAAATTAGGAGGTGCAGCACCCAGCAGGAAAAAAATCACACTTATTAAACTAAACAAACAATTCAGAGGACAAATAGTCTACCAAAGCCAAATCTGAGGTAAATTTGGCCTCCTAGACCAAGGACAACCACAAGGCATTCTTTAGCTATGTCTGCAACCTCAGAGGCAATACACAGTTGTGTGCAGAGCTCATTGTTAATGGAGCCACTTATACTGAACCAGAAGATATAGCAAGCCTACTGGCCAACAAATTCAACTTTAGCTTTACTCATCGCTTTCCCTCAACCTTCCCTCAGGAAATACCATCAGGTGTAACTCCCCTTGATATCACTAGGGAACAGGTCCTTAATGCTCTCTCTAAGGCCAAGAACACTGCATTAAATGGCCCAGAGAATATCGCAGGGTGCCTTCTAAATAGCATGAAATATGACCTATAGGCCATCTGGAAATGCTATTTAACTGTACCTTCCAAACGGGCTTTGTGCCTCATGAATGGAGAACAGCAACAGTCATCCATCTGCACAGAGGTAGGCCATCTACAGATCCAGGAAACTACAGATCATTTGACACAATACCCCACTCAGGCATTGTTGACAAACTCAAGAGGTTAGGTACAAATCCTTATGTCAGTAAATAGCCAGCTGGTTCACAGATAGGAACCAGGAAGTTAGAATTGGGGAGTCCACCTCTACAAAGCGGCCAGTCACAAGTAGAGTCCCTCAGGAGTCAGTCTTGGGGCTGCTTCTTTTTGGCATTTACTTCTTTGACGTCAAGGCTAATATCAATGGCTCACTGGCTGACTAAATTTGCAGATAATTACAAATTAGGAGCTGTCATTGAATCCCTCACAAATGTTCTCCAGGAAGGGCTGACACAGGCAAACAATTGGTGTCAGAGCCATGGACTAAACCTAAATGCCACAAAATACATAATAGTATCCTTCAGGAAGTCATCCACCCATGGTAACTATCATATTCACAACACACCCCTAAGATTTGACCCAGTAGTCAGCAACTTGGGTACACAAATGGACAGTAATCTGGCCTTTGACCATCACGTGTCTATAGTAGTGAGGAATCAGTTCTATGTTGTGCAACTTTTAAACAAAGGTATGGCATCTATGTCCAAGGAAGTCATTATTCCACTGTATTTGGTGATTATCAGACCTATCGTTGAGTACAATACCCCCTTTGATATGTACCTAACCAGGCATATCCAGCAAATGGAACATCCACAGAGGTTTCTCACTAAAAGAATACAGGGAGTAAGTAATATGTCCTGTGCAGACCACTTCAAGGCCATATCACTGTATTCTGTCTCCTACAGGCTATTCAGGGGATATCTATGCCTGGCATACAAGGCATTGTCAGACCCCACGTTGATGGACCTCCTGCATATCCGCAAAAGAAACAGCACCAGAATCCCTGTTCTAAAGACTGAAACCTTCCCTGTGATATTAAATAGGACCTACTGGAGAGACGGGTATGTATCTCAAAGACTACCTGTTCTGTGGAACATGCTCCCCATCACTGTGAAGCAGAGTTCCTCCCTAACTCAATTCAAGTGTAACATGGACAATTGGATGTAAAAGAGGAAATTCATTCCTAGTTTGGCACCTATGTCTGTAATGGACTCAAGCAGCCTGTAAATGATTCATCTCCCAGGCCTCTGCTTGTAAATGTTTCATCTCCCAAGCCCTACTTACACTTATCAAAGGTAGCAGAACTTGCCAGAAATTTGGGATGCATGGCTAGGCTTAAAGAGGCCCTTGTTGTCATTAGCCTAGTAAACACCTATGACCCTATGAACCTATAAGGATGTGTAATGAATAACTGACTGTGGCAGTGGACAGGGGAGAAGGGGAAAAGAGCTAGGGAATAGTAGGAGATCAGGGGAAGTTCTAGTACAGAATGAAAAGTTACCCTAGAGACAGGCTCCATCTTTCCCCAGAAAAAAACAATAATGCTTAGCGCTTGATCACTTAGTAGACAAAGAATATCTCAATGCTTATGCCATTAAACTAAGATGGAAAGGAGAAGAGATGTCACAGACAAACAACAGGGAATAAGTATTCAGTGATAACAGAAAGACAAAAGAAATTAACATAAAACTGCAGTGGAGCAAACAAGAGTACTCTTACTGTGGATGAGTATTAATACTATTCAGTGTTGGGAGTCAGGATAGTAAGGGGAATATTTAACTCAAAAATTCAATTCATCATTAACATAAAATCAAGTTTAAATACATAAAAGAGAAACAAAAGGCAAATTATTAAAGAGAGAGCAATACCCACAACCACTTTTTAAACTAACATAACAAATTCCACACTCCCAGACAGTGTTTTCCCCTATTCAGCTAGGGGTACCTTTTCATTCAACTTCTATATCTCTTATTTATTTGAATATGATAGCATCAAAAGCTTTATGAATCATATTATAAATAGTATTATAAATAGTATTTTTTGAAAATCTGCATCCTCTGTTTCATGTATGAGCATGAATCCCCAGCCATCACGTCCAGCTATCACATGTAATGGTCCATTGTTTTATTCTGTACACCATGCACATGTGCATATAAAACATGTTTCAGCTAATTTGTTTTCCATTTGTCAGCAAAAAGGGTTCAAACTCTTACATTTAAAAATAAACTAAAAAAAAAAGATGAACAGTAATTTATTCTTGTTATAAACACTCATGACTACTGTAGCACTTTTTGTTCCCCTTCTTTTTGCATTAAGAATAGCATTTTCTTAAATCCATTGTCACATCTGACATATAGTTAAAAGATACATTTCCTCTGTTAAGGTCTGATGATGGAACAAGGGTCACAGTGTCTGGAGAATATTCAATACATAGAAATATGGAGAGACTCAGAAATGCTTACCACACAGTGAAAGTCTTATCGTGGAAGGTTTCCACATCATAGTAAGCCTTTCTGATTCTTAGACCACGCTACGGCAGAGACCATATCGCAGAGAGCTGTCTTGTGGCTGAAGCTGGATGATAATGAGGCAATCTGGAGGAGTGACTAATGCTGATTATCCATGTGCACTCCCCCAGAAATGTTCGCATCTTCCAAATTACTTGGCTGATTGATTGAGGGAATCACTTGGGTAAGTAAAATGTTACCTTAAGAGGAAAAATATGGAGGTCACCAATACAACTTAGTATATCAAAGCCATGATAGAGAGGGTGTGTTACTGTGTGTGTGTGTGTGTGTGTGTGTGTGTGTGTGTGTGTGTGTGTGTGTGTGTGTGTGTGTGTATGTGTGTGTTTTTGTATGTGCGTAGTTACATGTCTGTAGGGGCATGAATGAGGCACTTTCCTAAGTAAAATGTTACCTTAAGAGGAAAAATATGGAGGTCACCAGTACAACTTAGTATATCAAAGCCATGATAGAGAGGGTGTGTTACTGTGTGTGTGTGTGTGTGTGTGTGTGTGTGTGTGTGTGTGTGTGTATGTATGTGTGTGTTTTTTTATGTGCGTGGTTACATGTCTGTAGGGGCATAAATGAGGCACTTGCCTAAGTAAAATGTTATCTTAAGAGGAAAAATATGGAGGTCACCCATACCACTTAGTACATCAAAGCCATGATGGGGAGGGTGTGTGTGTGTGTGTGTGTGTGTGTGTGTGTGTGTGTGTGTGTGTGTGTATGTGTGTGTGTGTGTGCTTAGTACATCAAAGCCACGATGGAGACGGTGTGTCACTGTGTGTGTGTATACTAGTGTGTGTGCTTGTCTGTCTGGGTGATTGCACTATTAAGATTTGGTAGAAGACGCTGAGTCTGTGTGTGTGTAGGTATGAGGATGTGTATTGGATCATGCATCTGGATGTGTGAGTGTATTGGTGAATGAGCATGCAGGGGCTTATTTCTGGAAGAGTAGGTGTGTGCGTCTGCATTTGGGGAGCTTACCTCTCAAATGTCTAGATTTATGCAGAATATCCAGATTTTTGCCTCATATTTTTGGTCTGTACCTCATAAAACCTGTGGTTTTCTGGATTTTTTTGGCAAATCAGTGAGAACTGAATTCACAAAATAATGGCAGGCATCTGAGTTTAAGGCTTCATAGCCTTCAGGAAATGTATGATAACACAACACCTTTTCTTCTAGCAACTAAGTTCATAAGGGCAATATTTGAAATTTGTCCCTATTTTGGGGGCTTTATCCCACCATTATTTTTGTCTTTCTCCAGATTTTTTCTGTTAAGAGGTTGAGAACTATATTGGTGAGGTGCCCCATGTAATGCATAGCATGGGCGGCTAGGGAGAACAGTAAAGCAGTCAGGTCTAACAACAGTGCATTCAATATGGAGACATGGTAATGAGCTCCTACTGAGGCATTTCTCAGTGTGCCTTTACCATGTCCCTCAGTTGGAATTTGTGTCTCAGCCCACACCGGGCAATTAGCATGGGTGGAGAGGACTTCATTGAAATTTTCCCATGATGTTTTCAAGACAAAAAAAAAATGTTGTCCTTTATCATAAGTATGATATCAAGAATTACACACAGAAAAGTAATGTGAGTTACAAATCACAGTCTAATCTCCACACATATCATAAGATAAAAAGTAGAAGAAAATGCATTGAATAAAGACCAGCCGCTACCTAGAATACATCACTGATGGGCCAGCTTGTATACTGCAATCAACAAAAGTCAAAGATCAACTTTTGTGGTACACCAAACTCATCAGGCAGTAACTAATATTGGTGGTAACCCCTAAGATCACCCACTACAAGAAGTAGGGGCTACAGAGTTCAAGAATTCTGTCAGAGAGTCCACAATATGATTTTACATGCTCATTCAAATTACCAGAGTTTACAGAATTGAAAGCAACTGAAGAATCATGGAGGACCAGTATAAAATGCATTCGTTGATCTCAAGTCATCCGATGGTCACAGTCACTGTGAACGAGGACTGTCTTAGCAATGTACATGTGAAACTACAGTTTGGCTGTGGGAATTTTGGTGTGCCAGTGAATGTGGAAACTGTAGAAGAGTGGAGGAAGTTCATGATAGAATCTGGTAGTTACAGATGATAATGAACTGGCTAATAAGTTGAGCAGGGATAGAGTGGGACTTGAGAAGAGGCAACAGGAGACCAGTAGACAGGATGGCAAGGGATAAATTATGGGAAGAAAGCACTGGACAGGATAATGTTGGCGGAGGTTGACAAAAGAGTACTGGCAAGTTGTGTGACCCAGAGAGACAGGTGACAGGTGTGGTAAGTCATGACAATTGATAAAGAGTAGACAGGGCTGAAGCTGGACATGTAGGAACCAGTAAAATGAGGACAGCAGGAGGAAAGTCGGCAGGAAGAGACACTCATCTAAATGGGATGAAAATGGATAAAAGTGAGAGAACAGTGCAAGGACTTGTAAGAAGAGTGTAAGAGGGAAATATATCGGATACTTGACAGGTACCAAGTCAATAATTACAGATAGTGATGAGGATGAAAACAGAAAAACTGGAGAGGGATGTCTTAAAAGTGGAGGAATAAAAGCAAGGGGCAGAAAGTTAGGAAGGAAAAGCTAAGTTGGGGAGAAAAAAAGGGGCTTGGTGATTGGAAACTCTGTCACTAAGGGGATTAGGCATTCTGGCAAAGGAGACACAGAAGTACAGATTATATTATAATCATTGTCATAATTTAGACTTGGCAAGACAAGGGAAGAGGTGAGAGGGTGGTCACCAAGAGGAGGGATGGTACCTATTGTAGTGCAGGTAGTTACCAATGACCTATTAGGAGAGACAGTTACAAGTGGTATTAAGCATGGTCAGGGAGTTAGCAAAGAGATACAAGGATAGGAGGTTGGAGACTGTAATCTCAGAAGTTCTGCCAGTGCTAGCAGTCAGCACAGTGGGGAAGGACAGGATAATTGACTATAATGATCAGATGTGGCAGGGGAAAGAGAAGGTCTTGGGACTGGTAGCAGGATGTCAAGAGATTTGATAGAAATGCCTGCTCTGTACCAATGATAAGCTTCATCTTAGCCCAGAAGGGTTAGTGGTGCCCAGAGCTGGGTGTCACAAGTATATCTAAGTACCAGGCTAGCTGCCCTTGTAGGCCATTTCAAACCTAGCCAATTTCCCATTTTGTGCTTCAAAAACCTACCCCATTTGGTTATAGATTGGCCTTACGCATGCCATGGTTTTTAATTATATATTACCCCTAATAAGAATAACTGGGATCATACCATAGATAATTTGAGGGGACTCTCCCATGCATGGAATAAAGCATTTAGGAGTTGCCTCTGTCTGTTAGTCATACAAGGGCAGTCCTGGGATAAATTTTCTGTTTCCCATCCCTAGATCTAAGTTGTGTTTGAATATGAACAGGGTTGAACTTTATGTGGATGGGGGGTCTGTTCTACAACAATGGTGTCTTCTGTGAGATTTACCTGTCCCCACAAACTATTGATGTTGCTGAAGAGCTTTAGATCCCTAGACCGATTATTTCTGATGCACTTTGACTCACTGATATGCAGTAAATCCATTAGTAATTGGTCAGAGGATGCCTTGTATGCCAGACACAGGTCACCTCTTAGCAGCTCGCATTCACCTAGGAACCTGTAAAATAAAATGTCTTTTAGTATAGCTGCTATATTATCTTATTTCATGTAGTTTGCTAGGTCATAATGGGCTTTTTGGGTCAGTTTCAAGTAAGTGCCTTTCTTTACCACCACCAAGGTATGCATGCATGCAGTATTTAGATTTGCTTCTTATATTTTTATTTATTTGTAGTTAATTTTATATTTCCTTAATATTTTACTACTTATGTTAATTAACTTCATCATTATTGTTTTACATTTTATGTTTAACCAGTAATTTTATTATTTTGTAATATTAAAATTATTTTCTTATTTTTAAATTGCCTTATATTTTATTCTTATAGTTTTTTTAATGTCTGCGTTCTAAAGATTCGTAGTAGGTAAAGATAATTCTAATGCACTCAAGTGTTATATGCAGAGTATTTTGAATAAAACAGGCATTCCATTGAATGGTTGCCTCTGGTCTATTGTCGTATGAAGATTTTTTTATTCTTTTGTAATGGCAGATTTAATAAATTAGTTGTAATTACATTAGTACTTCTAAACCCATCAGCATGAAATGAAAGATTTATTCCTATCTTGTTATATTTGTTGCAGATATGTTCATTGTAGTGCAATGAAAGGACTACTGATATCTTAAAGGAGACCTGGCAGTTTTAAGAAGTGGGATATTGCATACTACGTAGTGCTTATATGGAGTCTTCATAAGTTCATAAATTAGTACTAGGCTAAATGCCCATGTGAGCCATTTTAAGCCTAACTATTTTTCCCATGTGAGAATCAAACCCTGCACCTTTTGTCTGTAAGGCAAACACCTTAACCATTATGCCAACGTCCTGACCTTCTCAATGGTTAGAGAAAGAATACTAACAAATTTACAAATGTATGTGTAGATATACTTTTATGTTAGTTGTTATTGGCACATGACCTGAAATAGATATTGGATGTGTGTCAAAGCAGAATTATATTGGTCTTTGAGCATTAATTGGGGCATGAACATTTTTAGCCTTATTGCAAGTAAAGTTGCATTTTATAATTAATGTTAACTAATGTTATTAGTAGTAAGAAGAGTATAAGTTATGGTCATTATTCATTTCATGGATGACAGTTATTTCGGCAGATTGTCCTGAAGATGGTAAATTTTCATCTTGAAAAATAGAAACCAAGCACTGTTAACAGTATCTGAAGAGATTATGAATAAAGCAGTTTTTACGGCTGTGCTAGAAGTCCATCAGGCCTCCGAAGCTTTCATTCCAGCATGTAGTTCCTAATGTAGTGAAAGGAAGTCATAAAAAATTAGTCTGTTAGTGAGTTTGTTGTTTGATTGTAGGTGCTGTCTTAGTTAGTGGTATATTTCCGGCATAGGGGATGCCTCTTGCTTCTCATACACTTTAACACCAGACCTTTAGAGTTACAGCAAGACGTCATTTACTTTAGTAATAATAATGTTTGTAGTTAGATTAGTTGATTCATATATGGGATGACGTGGTATTCTTTATAAAGTGTTTCTTTACTTTGAATTGTACATGTGACTCCAGAAAGGCAAGACTAGATGTCCTTTTCTCATTTTCTCTGTTACTAATCATTTGAATGGCTCATGACTTGATTTTTTATGCAAGTATCACTTTGAAGTATATTGCAATAACAGAAGGAGTGATCTGCCTAACATATGTACTGAAGTGCTGCACCAACAAAAGAATTCAGATGTTAACTTTAGCTGACCTTGTTAACATTGTCGATCTCCGTGGTGTGCGGCTTAAATCCATGCATATATTGGCAATGTAATGTAGAGGTGGTTTAAAGTGATGTTGGGAATAGAGAGTAGATAAGCACTGGAAAGCAGTTTTGAAGATACAAAATGCTTTCTGTTCTGCTGTTGGTTTTATGTACTGTTTGGTTAATGTCTATATTGTAGGGTACTTGCAAATGATTCACTGTCTAAATAGTTTAATATGAGTCAAGTGTATATAGAGTGAGTCAAACTACAGATTATTGCTTGTGTTAGTCCTGGGAAATTTCTGAATTACATATGTTTGAAATCAAGAATTTGTTTAGAAAGAGTTTCATTCAAGATGCAGACATGGATGCATTATCCTAAAAATGTTATCACTGCAGTGCAACTTTATTCTTACTAATGAGCCATACTGTTCTACTATATGTGTCCATATTTGTAGAGATAGTGTTTGTTTTAATGAGAATTTCAAGACCCTCTTTTCAACTGAGGAATAAGACAACAATGTCAATATCTGTAAACCAAATCGGTTTAACTTCAGGTTCTAGGGAGCTAAATGTATTGCCTACATAAACACCACTTAGTTTTACCACCACTGCCTTTGAAACACCAGGGACACATAGAACTGGCACCAGATCAAATTACTTTAAAATATTGCACATTTTTTTTAATGAGATAAAAAAATAAATAAAAAATAAAAAGTTGAGCTCTTTTGTTCAAATTAATGAACTTCATCAGAACTAAAATACATCATGAATAAAATGGATATATAGTATCATTGTTCAATTACAAAATGTAATCCATCAATAGAATCTAAAAAACAATAAATGAATTATGACCCTTCTCAAAGTTTTTAAAGGAACCTTTCCCTAAAACATATGTTACTATGAAACACGTATTTTCAAATACATAAAAGACAACTATGAAAAGAACAAGAATAAATGTTGTGTTGTGTTGAAGCTATAATTTATAATTTAGCAGCTCTTAATTTTAAAATAGCTGCTACAGAAATTACATCATTTAGACCAAGGGGTCTGTTAGCCTGTAAGAACAATTGCCAATAAAGTTCCTGGTATTCCAGTAGATCTCAAAGACCACCCCTAGAATTTTTTCTTACTTGTTCTAAAATATAAAATTTAAACCTGCTCTTTACACAAACCCTACCATGTTTTGCCAAGAAATTACTTTCTACATCATGTGTGATATCGTAAACATGCTGATATATACATGCCTTAAGTGGCCTTTCCGTTTTATCAATGTAAAGGGCACCACATTGACAAGTAACATTATTAACAACTCCAGTAGTGTTACTGTTGAAATAACTCTGAACTGTTAACTCGCTTCCATGGCTTTCCAAGTATAATACTTTCATGTTGCTTATATAAGGACATTGTTTGCAATTACCACACTTATACATACCAGTTTTCCATTTTAATTCTGCATGTGCACTGCCCTTTATTTGACTCATACATATTTTTCATAGTCCCTTCCTGTATATGAACTTTGGAGGGTTTTTTAAAATGTCTAACGTGTTAGGCAATTAGCTAAACAAATTGCAGTATTTACAAATAAGCTCCTTTATACAAAAATACTCCCTGTTATATTCCAGATTGCAGAAATAACTTTCACCATTCTGAGGTCTTGTGAAAGAGAAAGGGTTCAATGAAAGAATATACTCAAAATACTAGCTGTTGCTTAGACTTGGTAGAAAATCACAGCACTGCCCTACGATGCTGTACTCCTCGCTATAATCCTGTATTGAATAACCTTGTCTTAGATCAAATCCCATGAGATTTGATTTTGCCTTAAATATGTCTATTCTTTGTTAAATAGTTTTAAACATAATATGAAGAAGGAAAGAAAGCAGTAATTACAAAACATTATCATAGAAAGATTGTGGAAATTAAGCCAATTTATTTTATTGCCATTATTTTCTTTACCTTGGTTACAATCACCAGTCTCATAATGTATATCCTATTAACACCTAATGTCAGTGGAATTTCACACCACTTGACAACTGCCAAGTTTCTGGCTGGACAGCTTTAACCAGAGCTAAATTCCTTTGAATATAGGTTTGCAATCTGCCTGTAAACAGATGTTTGCACCTGAGAGCTGAAAAAGTTACAGAGAAAGTTAATATACAAAAGTTATTCAAAGAACACTCCTCATCACAATAGTGCTATTACTATGTCAGCCAGACTTGATGGTTATTTTTTATAATAAACAAGTAATTAAATAATACATACATTTTGTTCTTATAATATTTCAAGCAATTATTAATATCTCTTTAACCATAGTAGCTAGACTTCAACTATCATTATGACTTTTGCTCTTGAGAAATAATCTTCAAATTGCTGCTAATCAGGTTTGCAAATATTACTAGATATCTTTTTATTGAAAGGAAAAATAAATGTAAATATCTACAAAGCATGCTAGTCAGCCACCAACAGTTAGTGCAAATAATTTCCGGCATACTGTATGCTTTCATTAGACACAGTCAAAACTATATAAATACCTTCTGGTCAAGGTTATTAATATTGTTAACATATTGCATGTATTCATGATATTTCAGGAAAAACAAGTCACGTTTTCCCAGGTGCTCCATTTGGCTTGGAAGTTATTCCTGACCTGTATGCTGGATGGGCAAGTGAAATGGTGTTCCAGAACGCTTAAAATGGACACTTTGAAACATTTACAGAAATACATTTGTGTATGTAAACATATTTATTTTTAAACAACAAGAATATCTGCAGAGTGATGTTAGATAGGCAGAAGGTGTACTTGATAACTTTTCCAGCATTGTGTAAACTTTGATTTGCTACCATGAAGCAACTTTTGAACTCCTCCTGGGGAAAATTATTAACAGAAATATTAATACAGCACATATTAATAACTGGCAAAAATCACATTTTCTAACTTATAGACCTCCCTATTTGGGTCAGCAGACAATCCTGACCTGTGTTCTAAATTGTCCTGTGAAATGCCACTCCACAATGGTACTATGTGGGCACCGTCTAAGATAGTTATATAAAGTATGCAGCTTTGCATAAATAATGTGCGTGTGTCTGTGTGTGTGTGTGTGTGTGTGTGTGTGTGTGTGTGTGTGTGTGTGTGTGTGTGTATATATATATATATATATATATATATATATATATATATATATATATATATATATATGAGAGAGAGTCATCTTTTAATGATAATAAATTAGTGTCTCTCTCACTGACTGCCCAAACTGGGTCTGTGAAATGCTGTTCCACAATGATTCCAAGTGAACATTCCACACAATAAGTATTTAAATATGTTAGTTATGCATATTTTGTTCCTAAACAAACATAAATATCTGGAAAATGGTGGTATTTAGACAGTAGCTGTCAATTACAAGTTTTGAACATTATGTGTGCTTTCATTTGATACCATGATGTCCTGTGTAAACTCCTCCAGGTTTACGAATGAAATATTAATATGGCACTCTTTCATAATTTTACATAAAAATATATCACAGTGTCTCACTTACTGACTCACCCTATCTGGGTCCAAAGCCTTTCTTGACCTACATATTTAGCTGGCCTTTACAATGATGTTCCCCATTCTAGAAAATCTACTGTGCCACTGGATACCATTACAAAAGTAAATTATTCTACATGTCAGCTTTCAAATTAGTTAAAAAAAGGACCAACAGCAATTATTTATAACATCTTTGTTTTCCTAAATCCGTGGCATGAAGTAGAGTGACAGACAAAGTGAACACATCAACAAATGTGACCTTCCACTTTCACAGCATTGGTATGACTTCTGTGCAGCAGTGTATTTTACAGTGATTACTAATAAAACATCTTGTCAAAAAAAGTCTAATGCAAATGCATCCCCTAAAATGCAGTCTGTTAATTTTTCATGCATACATCAGTGGTACTCATGTAACCTATGAAAGCAGAAACACATTTACTCCACTGCATATTTCATATTGCTATTGTCAGAGACATAGCTGCAACACAATGTAGCCCCCAACTCATACATTGTACACACCAATTACAGCTACGTTATTAACTGTGTATACTTCAGATTAATTATTGTGACTACATATGTGCATAAATGCATAAATAACAGTGAAAGTATTTCACCTTCTTCTTGTCAAACACATAAATTGCAAACCATTAATCCCACATTGATGTGCCTATGAATTAAAGCCAACGTATTGATGTGTACATATCAGATTGTGATCAAATAAATGCTTACATAAATAGCCACAGGAATATTTCAGTTTATTATTTTCAGACATTTATATTACAAGCCATTACATCCCCCAAGCACACAGATGTGTCCACCAGTTACAATCACTTTATTAACAGTATATACTTCAGATGAGTGACTGTGGTCAAATGAGTGAATAAATACATAATAGCCACACTAAGATATTTCATCTCATCACTGTCAGATGCATACAGTGTGGCCCTTTACATGCCCCCACATGCAGGCACATGGACACACGTGCACACACACACACACACACACACACACACACACACACACACACACACACACACACATGCACTGCCTCCCACCATGCAGAATTATGACAATGTAATATGCAGATTAGAGTAGAGGTCGGTTGCATCCACACCAAGTTATACCCCCTTAAGAAAACCATCTGCCTTGGAATTGTGCCCATGTTTGTATGAGATGAACTCCTACATCCGTGCCTCCCATCCCTGCCAGGGGCCATAAAATTTAATGAACAAAAGGACCTATCACCTACTCAGCATTTTTCCACATGGACCAACACTCAACAAGGTTTGGATAATCAGCCATAACACATAGCCAAAACAGCTTTTTTCTGATTTCCCCATTTGCTACCAAGACATCTAATATGTTTCTAGTCAGTTCCATTCCATGTATCTTCAGTTTTACATTGCACTCCCCTATCAGTTGCTAACATTCCTGTTCAAAGTATACTCATGGTGCCACATTATCTGCATACATACTCGTGGTGCCACATTATCTGCATACATACTCGTGGTGCCACATTATCTGCATACATACTCGTGGTGCCACATTATCTGCATACATACTCGTGGTGCCACATTATCTGCATACAGAAGCTTTGTTGCTCTGACAAGTTTGCTGATGTAGTCCATTAGCAGTATGAGCAAGAGTGGGCTCTGAGCAGAACCCTGATGCACATGTACTCCCAGTGGAAAGGGTTCTGTGAATCTAAGTACCGTGACACGAACCTGCAGTAATGCAAAATAAATTGTAATCTGAAAGCAAATGCCAGCCGTTTATTTGAAATAAATAAAATTCTAAGTTTTATAAGATCAACAAATGCAAATAGCAAAATGCTACATACACAATAATTTGATCCAAATAACTGTAAAAAAATCCCTGTATCATATAAAGTTACTGGAATTACAAAGGGAGACAAACCAGTTCCAGGCATTACTTTACACATAAACTGTTTTCACTGCTGTCTCTTTTTTTTGTCTTTCCTGCAGAAGTTTGTTGCACAAACAGTAAGTCACTATTCCAGGAACATTGATTACTAATGCACATGCGTCCTCATTTTGTATGAGGCAGTTCAGTAAGTTTTTCTTTGTTGTTGTAGTATTTTTATCTGTATTGTAAAATGCACACTGACTTAGGAGAAAAAAATGGTAAAGAAGGAATTAGAGGGGGAAATTGGAGGTCTATTATAGCAGTTAAACAGAAAATGGGAACTTTAATGCCATTAAATAAGCCCCAAAAGTCTTTCCAAGAGATGCACAGCCTGATATCAGATGACTATACATTATGTCTTCCAAGTCCACTAACAGCTGCTGGTGCATAAGATGGTCAGAAAGTAAAAAAGAGTAAGAATTCCTTACTACTTCTGCTCTATGTATAAACTGTGTATGTTGATCACAGCAGTGCCCTTTGTGTAGTCTGTGCTATGGCATGCAGAAGGTACACCAGAGGAGGTGCAAACCCAGTAGCTAAATATACAAAGAATAATGGGGGAGTGAAAATGTTTTCTCTTGCAAAATTCAAATGGCAACTAAACTTTTACATTGTGTTGCCCCACAGATGCATAATCTCACCACTATTCATGTTGGTGGATCTGTAAGTCATAGTCATGTGAAGAAACAGCCTGAGGAATAGAAGACTGCATCACGAATGATTGTGACACTTTTTACTTTGTACCTTTGTACTCATATTGTGCTGTAAGGACTGTTTCCAGCAAAATCACTCTAAACGACTGAGACATTATCCAAGTAAAAACATCCAGTCTTATGCATCCAACCTTTGAGATTTCCATCAGGATGCTGAGTTTAAGTAATGTTGTAGATTGGACAAAGAGAAAATCATCTATTTTTATTTTGTACTACCCACCCTTACTGACCACCAGACCCATATCCCCAATTGAACCGTTCTTTCCTCCTGACCCAAAAGAGAGAGCGAGAGTAAGATGAGAGCTGCAGGTTTACCCATTATCTTGTGCAGTTAACAGATTTTTGTAGGCAACTAAACCCACTCCCTGATAGCCAGAAAGCAGGGTACAATGCCTGCTGTGCTAGGCTGCAGGTAAATTCATGTGCCTGGGAAGTTGTTGTTAGCATCCATGCATATTCCTGGTAAAGCTGACATTCCAAAGAGTCCTTAAATGCAAATGCTGCAATCCTGGGCCTTCATCTGGTGGGACTCTTGCAGTAGAGCTCCACAATTGCAGTATTGCATATCCCTATATCTCATCAAGTGAAAACTGGCTGTGATTCCATATAGTTGAGTTTATTTTGTTGATGTTGAACTCCCTAATAGCTTTTCTCAGTAGGAAATCACAATCAGTAGGGTTTCTAACTATGCACTAGGAATACTTAATTTATTGTTTGACATTTCTCTTTTCCTTGTGATGGTGTGAATGTGGAGTTTATATATCTAAGTCAGAGGGTGTGAGTGGTTGCCCCACATGGGGGTACAGAAGGGCTTGTCTCCTGCAAAAAAAATTGCTTACATTTCATTTTTTGCATTAGGTTGCATTCCTGATCAGTTGTGCTTGTTGAAATGGTTCTTCACAGAATTGCAGCTTGGCAAGTCATGGTGGAAGCTCTAACACTGGATCGTATGCATCACAGTATGAGGCAAAACTGCTGAGCTGTGAAGAAGATGCAAATACTGTATATATTCTCAGCTACATGCTGATAAACTCATCTGAAGTATTAATTCCAACAGGCTTGTCTTTCAATAGTTTTTGAGAAGTAGTTTTACCATTAGTTATATAGAAGACTTGGATGTTAGCAATAATGCAGAGAAGAGCAATAAATATATACTTGTTATTAGAATGTATATACAACAGTGGGTGCTAAATATACCCTGTATCCAGATTAATAAGGATGCAAGTTATATTGGTGTAAATAGCATTTAGACATTTAGTATCACTCCCTTTTACTTTTTGCTAGTTCCAACTATATATGCATTGCTTAATTATATCTACACCTCTTACTGCCCTCCTGTGACAAGCGTAAAACAGGTGCACAGCATGATTGTTAATAAATAAATCTAAAAGGAAGCACCCTTTAATACAGCTTGCAGGTAAGGCCCATGACCTGCTCTCACAACCCACCCCCCAACTAGTTTTCTTCACTTATGCAGAAGTGGAAGGTTGCTGAGGGCAGAATATATCCTACTGTATACAATTTATGTTGTTTAGTTTTTAAGGTTTGTTTAGTATGTAATATTTTTTTTCATTTGAAATATATGACTGCTTTTTTGAAAATATTTTAACAGAAAAAAAAATCTTTGGGGGATAAGGAGATGCCAATACTCCATTAAAACACAGCCATATAGTGTACTTGGCAGCAGTAGGCTGTCTCAGGTGTTAGAACTGTCCCATAAAGTAGTAAAATCTTTACATGATACAGCACGGAGAAGCTGGTGGTAGATGTACTAGAAAAGTCATTATGTCAGTTCCACTTGCATACAGACTGCACAGAAGTTGAAGACTCAGCTTATTTCACCTGTTACTTTAGGTCATTTTTATTCCTGTCCTTTATCTGAATTGCTTGTACTGGTGTGAGTTGTGGAAATAGCAAGCTCAGCTGGGTGGACCAGAACTCCTATTTATTTATTTATTTCAGTTTGATGATCAGGGAAGTCCGCTGGGCCAAGAAGAGCCCGTTTTCAGTGGAGGCCCGGGGACAAAAGCTCCAAAGACACTTACAGACATACATAGAGCAGTATAAAACATTTTAGCAGAGACTGGAAAGGTGAATGAGAGTGGAATGCGAATGGCTAGCGGGGGAAGTTATGGTGGAGAGTGACATGGGCATGCCCATTTTAAAGATAGATGGGAAAACAAGAGAGATTTGAAGTTGGTATGGTTTGGAGTATTGCGAAGGGAGAGAGGGAGAGATTTCCAGAGTTTAGATATGGAGCAGGATAGCAAAAGTTGGCCAGGGGATCGTGAGAGTTTGTGGATTTGTAGGAGATTTTGGTTTTCTGATCTGAGTGAACAGTTAGGTATGTAGGGGGTTAAGGATTAATCCTATTCCAGCAACAGTTTTCATTTCATTATGTGAAATCCCAGGCATTCCAAATATTGCTAAGAAATATTATCCCTCCTTCATGTTATAGGCCTGGCATGAAGCCTGATCCCAGTGGGCCATCATACTTGCTAAACCCCCATGGAATGTACCAGCGGAAGCATCCTCACCAGGTGCCCAAAACATCTCAACTGACTTCTGTCAACATGGAAAATCAAGGAGTGTACTCCGAGATCCTCTGGAACTGCCAAATTCCTCACTCTGTCACAGAGTAAGCCAATTTATAATGCAGATGAATCTTATTTCTGAGCCCTTCAGTTCATCTTTTCAGTCACAACCCAAAGCTTGTGACTATAGGTTGTTGTGCACAATAAATATTCCCACTGTTGAATACACATTGTTCTTTCTCTCCTTACATACCTAATATAGAAAAGAGCAAGTGGTCACAGTAGGCCTGAACAATTCAGCCGAGCACTTCATTTTAATGGTATGTTTTGATCGAAGCATATTTCTAGAGCTACATGTTGATTTACGCTTAAGGCTGAAACAATCATTAATACATAGATAACACAAACATAACATAGAGGCATCTCTCAGATTGCCTGTGGCAAAGTCATTTAATTAAGTTAGAGAGTTAAGTGCCTGTCCTCAGTTATCTGGGCAATAACAAATGTTTTACTTCTGAAGAATAAGATCACATTTTCCTTCACCTTATCCAGTCCATTTCGCTCATATGTATTTGATAATGAAACATAGTGGATTATTACAGTTTAATAGCAATGTGGTAATGACAAGGCCATATTAATAATACAGTAATTCGTGTCCTGTTTCCGTATTATTCATAGTAATTGCATTAAAAACCTTCCTGTTCCAGCTATAACTCTCTAGTGGCAGATACCACCTATAATAACAATTTAAAGTTGCAATATTCATTTGCACTATACTAGATTACAATGTCTTGTGAGGTTTCAAACATGACATCATATCACACATAGTTATCTGCTTCAGTTAGGTTACAGTTATTCTGCTATGACAATGTAAAGTAATATTGATTTAAGTAAATTAGTAAATATGATTGCAGTTACTTTAGGAAGTAAGTATTTCATGATGCTTTAAGACATTTATAACTTGTAGATTGTCTGTCATTAAATGATAGTATTTTATTTTTTTATGCACGTTCCTGCCAAAACTAAACAGTTGTGGATATAGTGGTAAGGCACTCTCCTTCACTTAATTGGAGTGTATCGTTTTTATGCCATCGGTATCCATGATGCAATCCCCATATTTGTGCCCGCCCACCCCACTTACCCTGGAATGAAAATACTGTAGAAACACTGAATCTTTATTAAAAAACTAATTACTGAGGATTTGTTATTAGTACTAGTCTTCAGACCATTATACAAACCTGTCGTCTAGTTCATGTTGTAAGACAGAGACAGGAAGCCAGCTATTCACTGTATCAATGACTGCAGACTACGTTGTAACTTGAGTCTGAAATGTTTGTATCCGTATTCTTAGTTCATTTGTATAAACTATATAGTAACCATTATATGCTGTTCTAGTGTAATAAAAGTATTCTGTTTCTATAACATACATCGTGTATTTCTCTCTATACTGCAGTAACAATAGAACCGGCAGTGGACTCTTGAACTAGCAGTATTGATAAGCAAATTGTTGCCGGGGGACTTGTCCAGCAAAAAGCATTTGAAGAAAATATCTCAAGTTGAAGCTTTGATTGTCATCTTCCAGTTGAGAATTCAGAGGCTGATTACTCAAATAGCCATAGGGGAAGCATTTATACCACTGATTGCTAAACTGACGATCATACTTTTGGTTTTTGGAAGGGAGTATGACAGATTTCTGCAGTCAGGGATGTTCTTTACCTTACTGCTTTTTCATTCTGTCATCAGAATCATGTAGTATTTGTTGTTTTTATAGATGTTGAATTGTTGTATGTCAATCTTTCATAACTTTGGACTCGATATTACAGTAACACTTTTTTTATATAAATGTTTATATAACTTTTTTGTGTCCTGTGCTTCCACTGCTGATCATTTCTCTTACGCTTTTCCCTGGATCGTCAGTGTACAGAGAAGATAATCCTTAACAGCACTGCATAAATGAGACTGACACCCCATGGAAGATGACAGCTGAGGCCTAGAAGGAGGACATCATACTTTGGACTGATTAGGATGTTTTTCTGCAGGGGAAATAACACTTAGATATAGGATGGGATGTCTGTGACTGTGGTTAGAACATGCACTGATGTCTCATGGAAGTCACACCTGTGCTCCCATGATTAGAATCATGAAACACCTTGCACCATCTCCTCCAATGCTGAACTACCTAGTATGCCCATAGCCATGACATAGGTTCATAGGTTCATAGGTGTCTACTAGGATAATGGCCCTGGAGCCTTTACAAGCCTAACCCATGGAAGTACCTGGCATTCTGTCACCTGACGTTAGTTCCCACTGCCTCTATTAAGTAGATCCACTGCAGTGATCTCTGGGGTGAACTTTCTATTTCCCATCCACTCATCAAGATTTCTCTTGAAGAGGGCCAGTGAGGTGCTCTGCTTGACATGTATGGGAAGTCTATTCCAGAGCATGGGCAGTCTCTGGGTTATGAACCTGTCCCTCCAGTATGTTCTGTTGATTGTGGTAATGAGGTTGAGGTCTGTGGAGCATGTGGTGCAGAGGGATTTGGATTTCTTTAGATGCAGCATTTCTAACAGAACTTGGCCAGTCATGGCTTTGTAAGTCAAGCAGAGATCGCCTCTTAGTAGATGATATGAGACAAAGAATAGCTAGAGTTTTTTGAGTCTGTCAGTGTAGGACATGTGTTTAAGGCCCAGGATCCTCTTTGTGAGGTACATTTGTGGCCTTTCCAGCTGTTGCTTGTGTGTCTAGTGAGGTACATGCCAAATGGGGCATTATACTCGATGATTGGCCCAATGAGGGAAGAGTAGAGAGAGATGATGACCTCTTTCTTCCTGGATGCAAAACCCTTGGTAATGAGATGTGCCACATAGAAGGACTTTCTGACCACAGTGGCAACGTGGTGGTTAAAGGAGAGGTTGCTGTAAACCTGTGTTCCCAGATCTCTTATAACACCTTCAGTGTTCAGTGGGCATCCATTGATGTGGTAATTAATGGGAACTGAGTTTTTCCCAAAGGGGATGATGATGCATTTTTTGGCATTAAGCTTCAGGCCATGGTTTTGGCACCAGTCATTGGTCTCAGTGAGGCCTTTCTGTAGGATATCTACATCACTTGGGGAGTTAATAATGATTCCCAGCTTGTAGTTGTCTACGAACTTGGTCAGCCAGAGTCCCTCCATGTTGGCCTGGACGTCTGAGAAGTAGATAAACAGGAGAGGAGCCAGGACCGATCCCTGTGGGACTCCACCCGTAACTGGATGGCAGTCTGACTTGGTGTCTGCTACTTTCACACTGTGGGTTCTGTCTGTGAGCCAGTTTGCAACCCACCTAGTGATATAGGTGTTGATACCTAGTTTTGTGAGTTTATCAATAATTCCTGAGTGGAGAATAGTATCAAAGGCCTTGGCCAGATCGAGGTAGGCTGTATGAACTGCCTTGCCCTCATCCACAGCTCTGGTGACTGACTCAAAGAAGTCAACCAGGTTGAGCAGGCATGACTTACCTTTCACAAAACCAAACTGCATGGGATCTAGAGTTTGGAGATTCCCTGTATCCTTGTTAATTAGGTCCATGACGATGTGCTCCACAGCCTTACATATCAGACTTGTCAGGTTAATGAGGCGATAATTCCCAGGGTATGTAGTCGCTTCCTCTTTATGGAGAGGGATTACTGTAGCAGTGCGCCATTCGGTAGGGACAAAGCCTGAGGTGAGGCTGTGATTGAACAGGGCACACAGATATGGTGCCAGGTCACTTTGTAGTTCATGTAGAACACATCCAGGGATATTGTCAGTTCCCATGAAAGCTGTATCCGTGGCTTTGGACAATGCAGCTTTAACCTGTGCTGCAGTAATGATGGGTACCTGACATTCCTCTGGTATTGTGATTGGTCCTTCAGGGGGGAGAGAGGGGTAAAGTTGGCACTGAATCTATCGGATAGTATGAGCAAACCTGGGTATTGCTGTGGAGATTCTTGATATAACGATAGAAGGCTTTGTGGTTGTTTTTAGTGTCTGCGGAAATTCTGCCTTCATAGTTGGCTTTAGAGGTTTTGATGCAGGATCTCAACTTTTTGTTGAGGCTAATAAAGGAGTTTTTCCAGTCTTGGGACTTTACCTTTTTCTGCAACAGTTTCTTCCTTCTGTTGTAGAGTTTATTAATGGCAGGCGACCACCAGATTAGCTTCCTTTTTTTGGAGGGGATCATCTTGGTTCTGTTGGGTATGGCTAGTTCCATGCATTTATATGCACGTGTTCGTACAGTGCATTGGTGTATGGTTTGGCATTCATGGATCTATTTTCTATTGACATGGGTGCCATGAAGTTTTTTAGGAGCCCAAAGTCAGCTTTGGAGAAGATTTTCATGGTGGTTACCTTTGCGGGGGGTGTGGGTGAGATGTGGATTTTTATGGTGATTAGTCTGTGGTTGAATCTAACCAGGGAGTAATTGACTATTCGTTTAGAGCAACAGTTGTCCATGTTAGTATTAACTAAGTCAAGGATGTTGTTTCCTTTTGTGGGGGTAAGAATGAGCTGGTGCAGGGCATTGGAATTGATGAATTCCAGGAAGCGCTGTGCCAGTATATTGGTGCATAAGTAGTTTTCCCACTTGATGGAGGGGTAGTTAAAGTCACCTAGTATGAGAGTGTTGGGATGGACCCTAATCATGTCCAGGGTGCTTAGAAACGTGGAGTGAGAGTCTTGGGCCATGGTTGGGGACCTACAGCAAGCTACAGCCTGAATTGCGGTCTTACCCAATGTTAGTTGTACCTGAAGTATCTCAGATGTGTTATGCTGGGCTACTAGTCTGGATGTGTGCATATCCTTTATGAATATGGATACACCACCGCCTTTGGAGCTTTGGTCCATGTTCTGGGGCCAAAAGGTTTGGAATGAATTATAAAAAAAAAACAAAACAAAAAAAAAAAAACTATACCACCAACAGCAACGAACAAGCCAACCTTTTATTAATTAGCACCTTGCAGCCTTCAAAGAGTAAAACAACATAAAAAACAACAAAGTTATATGCACATAAAATTTACAAGTCACACCCACTGCAATTAATCACTTAAATTACATGCTTCCAGTCACATTCCTTATTTAACCCTAAAGGTTCCAAAGTATTGAATTTTAAAATATATGATGTTTCCTTTTTACATAACTGAGTATCCAGATTTACTAATTCCCCCAAAGATACCTTAATTTTTTCCAAAACACAACCAACAATATGATTAGGATTACAACTGTGAAATTCAGAAAAATGACTACCCAATGGGCTATCTATTCTAGCATTTTTTATGTCTCTCGGGTGTTCTTGAAAATGAACTTTAAAACTTCTACTGGTCTCACCAATGTAGTATTTATTGCATCTACACCTAAGAGCATATATAACCCCACATGTATTACAATTAAAATTGTCCCTTACCAAAAATTGGTGTCCATTAATATATTTAAAACTATTGATCACATTTTTACATATAGAGCATTTATTACATGGTATAGTGCCTTTAAATGTAAACATTTTAGCACTAACATTCATTATAGGTAATTCAAATTGATTATGTACAACCATGTCTCTAAGGTTTCTGGCCCTCTTATAAGAGATTTTTAACTTTTCTGGCAACAACTTATTTAATTCCTTATCTCACAACAACATCGGCCAGAATTGACGAGCTGTATTAACTATTTTGTCACTAATAATATTGTAAGTAGTTACAAAGTGGAATGAGTTATAGCCTGGTAGCACAGGGGTGCTTTCTGCTGCTTTAAACCAGGTCTCCATTACAGCACAAATGTTGATGTTCTCCATTTTGAAGAGTGCTTTGAGCAAGTACATCTTGAGATTTAGACTTCTAGCGTTGAGCAGCATGACCCTCAGATTTATTATTTATAGTTGTTATGGACAGCCGCGGTGGTGCAGCGGTTAGCGTTGTCACCTCACAGCAAGAGGTACTCCTGTTCAATTCTCAGCTGGAGCGTCTTCTCTGTGTAGTCTGCATGTCCTCCCCGCGGTCGAGTTACATGTAAAGACATGCAGGTAGGTGCATGTGTGAATGGGTGTGCCTTCCTTGAAGGTTGGGCATTGGGCTGGCATCTCAGCACTGTAAACATCCACTGCCAATCATTAGTGGACTGGAGTTCTGCTGTGGTTACTCCTAACTGGGAAAACCAAAAGACTTTTTACGGTGGTAATTTGGTTTTGGAACTTCGCCTAAAAAGGCAGTATAGGGGTGGCAAGAGCCTTAGCCAGTATCTGGAAACCCAGGGGTGACACATGCAGGCCATCTCTGGCAAAGCATCAAGGTCTGTCAATCATGTCATCCGAATCAGACAGATACTGGATCCCCTTAGAATGACAATAGAAACTTAGCCAGTTGTTGAAGTTAATCATTTTCTGTTTGTACTGCGGTATCATTCTGGGTGACGGTAGGATGCTGCTCATGGCTAGGGTCATACCTGCCTGGGCCACATAATCCGAGAGCTCCTCCATGTCTCTTTTCATGTAGTCCAGGGAGGTGCATCTCAGGTCATTCATACCCACATGGACAGTGACAGAGTCTTACTTGTACTAGTTGTCTAGTGACCTGAGTGCATATGTTATGTGTCGGATTCTGGCACCTGATAGACAGCTGTTACCTTCTTATTCAACCTAGTGAGTCGGACATCAGTGTTCCTCACTATCAAGTCATCTATGATTAGTGCATTGGGCAAGCTGTTTTGCCTTAGGGGCTTAGGTTGAGGGGCACACTGTGTAGGTGAGCTGTGTGTCTTGTGGTTTGTGCTGTGTTGTGGTGGTCAAGTGCATTTCTGCCTTGGAGGTCTCTGCTTTTTGGGTAGATTTCTATTGAGATCGTCCACGAAGGTGGGTGTGTGGTTTGTTTTTTTATGTGAGAGCTGTGATGGTGGGTGTTCTGGAGGGCTATGTGTTGCATGGGGTGTGGTCCAGGTGTTGACCTTCTCCTCTTGACCAGCTATTCCTGGTCTTGCCTTGAGAGTGCATGGCTTCCAATCTGGATATATAAGTGCATCTCTCACAAGTCTGAGTGTTGGGAGGTAAGAGGAGAGGGTTGTCTGTGTACATGAGGCAGTTGCTACACTGCCTCAGAATGCCCAAGTTCACCAGGTTAATAGGAGAAAGCACAGGTAACTGACCTTTAGACATACCAGGAGGGATGGCCATTATTACTAAGTACTGGAGCCGTTTCCTTATATATTCCTTTTACAGGAAAAATGTCACTCAAAGTGTCTGAGTCTGTACAGAGCACTGCCAAACACTTGAGGGGAAACTAATATGAAGACCCTGAAACCCTTCCTACTCCACTAGTAGGTAACAGGTTCTGAGAAAATCCTAACTTGTCCTTACAGGAAGGACAACTGGCATTGACCTATCCATCCTTGTCCCCATCTGTGTCCTCCACTGATCAGACCCACTATCTGAACTAGGATTCTTACAGGAAAAAGCTGTCGAATGGTAATATTTGTAGACTTTATGGTGATAGTGTATTTTATCAGTCAAGCATTATTTCCATAACACGTGCATTTGGTTGCAAGCTGTAAGAGTGAACATTCATAAAAATAATTTCTTACAAGCTTGTTTTTCAGCCTTTCATCTGCTTTCTATGCGAGATAATTGAACAGCATGTTCTGTGAATTTGCCCTTACCCCACTTTTGTGCACTCTCTGAGTTCATATATTATATAATTAGCACAGGGTAGGGGTGCAAGGGGGGGGGGGGCTTGCCCCCTACAGAAAAAAAATGTTTTTTAAACTTTTTTAGTAGTTCAGTCTTTTTAGATCCAATCTTACAACATTACACTTTTTGCATTTGCTTATCTGGCAGTTTGGTCATTGATGAGACACGCATACATTTAATTATTCTTTGTAAGGGGAATAATATCTCCCTTACCTGCCTTTACTTCCCTTGTGTAGGACTACAAAAGTCGTGATGAGGGTAAGGGGATGTTAACCCCCCCATGCTAAGTAGAACTTAATTGCTATACTTTAATATACTTATGTTTTGATAAATTCATTTTTCAGTAATATTCTAAAAACACATGTGTTTTCTGTGTTTAAGTGATAAGGTATACTTATGCCAGCTTTAACATTGTTGCTAATGGCTGATATATAAAAAAGAAGTTTCAAAATATAAGGAGGTCATTGCTATAATCAGTAAAACAACAGCTGATGCAAAGGTATGATTAAAGAAGAAAATAAAGACGTCTGTTTTTATGAGGGATTTAACTTTACTGTGGCTAGGACTGTGAGCATATTAGAACTGGTCTCTGCATCTAGCAGTTAGTACTCTGGCAGGTTCTAATCTAGCTTTATTCAAACCTTTTCTTGACAGTGTCCAGTCTATATTCTACATAGCAAATATCGTCCTGCCTATACTGAAATGAATGCTCCCGCTCTGGTCAAATACAGTTTCAGACGTTTTCTAATAGCAAGTGTTCTCCAACAGGTGCTACTGCCAGCACCAGCAATATTGCAAAGTAATCTGGAAGTAAGGTCTGTGCAAATCAAGAAGAGAAATAAATTACATTATAGTTTACAAGGCATTACTTCACAACTTTTCTTTCCTAGTAATAGAACAAGAGAGTTTTAGGTTACCACAATGGTTAAGCATTTGTACCACTATATACATTTTCTTCAGCAAAAGATTTTGATTAAAATATTTCCTTTCTGTGCACAACATGATAATTTATTTTGATAAACCCCTCACAATGTTGTATGCAAACTCTTGGTACAACTTCATAGCATGATGTTTGAGATGTAGCAGTTTGTTGTTATACCAGCAGGGTTTATGCTGCCACAGTAATTGATTATCTGCTCTATGACTATGCTGAACCTTCTATTATGCAGGTATGTTTCGACCTTATTTAGGGCCAAAACTAACCACAAATATGATGTTTCTACCCCAGCATACACTTCCAACCTCAACAACAATCACTTATTAAACATCTATTGCTCATTTTCTTTTGGTTCGGCTTGACTTAATACAGCCCCCTGTGGGCAAATGAACTATCCCGCACAGTAAACTATTAGTCATACTTGGGTTGATTATGACAAGAGGTCAAGTCAAAGATTTTCTGACCTGCCAGGAGTGTGCTCAAAAGTAACCTGTAGCACTGTTTGTTATATCAGTCTGCTTTTTTGGAGATGGGCATTAATCCTGGTGGTTGTTGTATTGTAGTGACTTTAATGTTTCTCACAGTATCTGATAGTTTTAGTTTCTAGAGATGCATATAAGTAAGAGGTTAACCCTTCCACAGAACTTTCTAAGAATTCCAGATATCCTTGACTACATATGTTTAGAGCTTATACGTATAAGTAATGGGATGCATGATGAAATATGAGAGTTTTTGTTTTAAAGCTCATACATTTTTGAGGTAACACAGTATAGCCCGTAGCATCAGGTAAAACATATTATGAACTATAAAGGTGAAGACTTTATCTTCACTTTTTCTCAAAATAACTCAGCCAGAAAAACCAGAACATATATCCTGTCTGTAAACTATAAGGTACAAGACATGGCAGACATTCTTGTCACATCTAGAAAAATATTCAGTTAGACTCGTATATTTTGTAAGCAGCTGGTATTATTTCAAATAGATGTAACACTGTACCATCTAAGCCAAATGGACAGAAGTCTCATGTTAAGCTGCTCTTGCAACTGAAAAAACAAAAATTACGGAAAATATATTCACATAATTTCAGAAATAGTTAATAATATGTTATTTAAATGTTTCTGCAACAAATAGGTATAGCATTTTAACATTTTTTGAATATCTTTAATGTCATAGGAGACACAAGAATAAAAACAATAAGGTTTCTCATGGCAGGGCAGAAACTTCATATAGTCCATGGAATGTTTTGACTGTATTCCAAAAATGAGAAAAAAGACAAACTTGTTAAGATGATGAGGAATTTGACTACCTTAGGAGAGTCATAGTAACTCCTGCAGTTTACCTGTGCTTCATTGACTTTCTTCCCTTCGACATTCATAGCAAGGGGTAGAAATTACATCACATCAACACCCGTCTTGCGCCTTTACAATGGTTTGTTTTAATTAAAAAGTCAGATTCCCCTGGTCCACACCAGTTCTAAGTCAGCTGCTAGCTGAGTCTTAATAAGCTTTTTGTTAAACAGTCGTAATCACAGTTAATATCAGGACTCATACTGGCAACTGACAAATGATAATGCCAGCCATGAAAGAATAGTGGTAGAAAGTAAAACAGCTTTAAAAGCTGTTAGGCACCTCACTTATAAACAAAAAAATGTGTCAGGCAAAGGTTCTAACAAATTTCAAAGCAGGTCATTCTTCAGAGGGACATTTAGTTTTTGTCTGTTTGTTCAACAACACTAAACTGTTTTACCAGCATTCAAAGGCTTTGAATACTGGTAAAACACATTACACTTTCTACATTTTATCTTTTTCTGGTTCTCACTTATTATAGCCCTTTATTTGTAGGTGTTTACTAGGCTAATGACCACAAGGGCCTTTTTAAGCCTAGCCATGCATCCCAAATCTCTGATTAGTTCTGATACCCTTGATAAATGCAAGCATGGACCTGGGAGATGAACCATTTACAGGTTACCTGTTTGCATCATAGGTTCAGTGCAAACTTCACCCCCACATTGCCCCCCAAAGGCCCAGTAGTCATCCCCAATACTTTTCCCACACTTCACATCTCCATATATCAAGTGTTAAAGGCCCTACCCAAGCAAAGAGCACAGCTTCCATGGGACCTGATAGTATTCCAGGCTGTATTTATTTATTTATTTTATTTTATTTTATTTTATTTAACATTTGCTTATCGAGAAAGTCCAACTTAGAACAAAGCCAATTTTCAGCAGATGCCTGGGACGAAATGCTCCAGATGTATGTCTTTGTAACGTGGGAGGAAAACGGAGTACCTGGTGAAAACCCACACAAATGCAAAGAGGATATGCAGACTCCACATAGAAGGCAATCCAGCTGAGAATCTCTTGCTGTGAGGCAACAACATTACCACTGTACCACTGCGCCATCCATCTGCACCATCTCCAGCAAGAATTAACTTCACCATTGAGCACCCTATTCAACCACAGCCTAATTACAGGCTTCATTCCAGCAGAGTGGAGAACTGCTGTTGTCATCCCCTTGCACAAATGTCGTGCCACTACTGACCTGGGAAACTGTCGCCCCATTAACTTGACAAGTCTGATCTGTAAAGCCACGAAGCATATTATTTTGGAACTCATAAACAAATATATAAGCAATCTCCAAGCACTTGACCCCACCCAATTCGGATTTGTCAGGGGCAGATCTTGCCTATTGAACCTGGTTGACTGCTTTGAGACTGTCACCAAGGCCCTGGATGAGGGAAAGTCAGTGCATACAGCTTACCTTGACATGGCCAAGGCCTATGACACAATCCCCCAATCAGGTATCATCCAAAAGCTAACACAACTTGGTGTTAATCCCTGTCTCATCAAATGGGTGGCCAACTGGCTCACCAATAGGACCCACAAGGTCAAAATAGGTGCCACCACCTCCAACAGCAGACCTGTCACTAGTGGTGTTCCCCAGAGATCTGTCTTGAGACCCCTACTGTTTGGAAACTACTTCTCAGAATTTCAGGCAAAGACAAAGGGCCTGTGGCTGACCATGTTTGCAGATGACTGTAAGTTGGGTGCTGTCATTGACTCTCTGAATGTTATCATACTGCAAGAGGGTCTCACAGCTACAGATAACTGGTGCCAAAGTAATGGCCTTAAGTTAAATGCAAAAAAAATGAATTATCATACCATTCAGCAAAAATATGGCCCCTACTGATTACCACATCAACGACAACCCCCTAAGTACACAACCTGTGGTGAGAGACCTGGGTACACAGGTTGATAACAACCTCACATTTGACCATCATGTAGTGGCAGTGGTCAGAAAAGCCTTTTACTTGGTTCATCTCATAAGTAAACAGGTTGCATCCAGAAATAAAGAAGGTTATTACCTCTCTGTATTCCTCTCTAATTAAGCCTATAATTGAGTATAATGCCCCATTTGGTATGTACCTTTCTAAACACCTGCACCAACTGGAAAGGCCACAGAAATACCTCACAAAGAGAATCCATGGCCTCCAACATCTGTCCTAGGTGGACAGGCTCAACTCACTATCAATCTACTTGGTATCATACAGATTGCTCAGAGGTGATCTGTGTCTAGTCTACAAGGCATTATTGGACCCTGCCCTTCTAGAGATGCTCCATATCCGTAAGTCTAACTCCTCATGCATTACCCGCTCGATAGGCCTAAATCTAATATGTGACATAAACAAAACATGCTGGAGAGACAGGTTTGTCTCCCAGAGGCTGCCCCATTTCTAGAAGAGACTTCCCATACATATCAAGCAGAATACCTCGCTGACCCTCTTCAAGCACAACCTTGATTTGTGGATGGGAAAACCACAAATTTGTCCCAGGGGTTCCACCTTTGTCCCTCACAGACAGGGGTGACAGGTGCTTACTAAGGTTTCTTTTTTGGGGATAAACTCTTGGCTAGGCTTGAAAGAATCCCAGGGCCATTAGCCTAGTAACCTCCTATGATCTTATAAAAATAAAAATAATGCATTATATAAGCATATTATGAAATTTCCTTTGCACCAATTTCTGTGTTTCATTATTGATGTGGTTCATAAAAATAATAGGGGTGGTCCTTGGGAGAAGTTTATACAGTATAATGAGCTAAGATGGCAATTAAGGCTGAATGCCCCAAAACCGCCCGGTCTAAATAAACATATCTCTATTTGTAGTGTTTTAAACTTATGATCATATGTAGTATAAAACTGTAAAATGGTTTATTATGTTTTTCATTTGTAGTATTAAAGTGTAAAAATGTAATATTGGTAAGATGGAATTATGGAGAAAATGTTTTTATTGGTGTATTTGAAACACGTGACTTATTGAAAGGGCTATTTAAATGTGTTGATTATGGATTTGATTGACTGAGGAAGTCTGTTGGTATACTCAAGACAAAAGCGCTCAATCTTATTTTAAATACAGTATTTAAATATTACTGGTCTTTTTGCTGTTTTTTTAGTTATTTTAAGTTTCTGTTTAGTTACTTGGGTCTTGGTTTGTACTAAGACTTTATTTTTGCTTTCAGTTTGTTTAGTATGATGAGATTGCTTTTATCCTGCTGGGTGTTGCATCTCCTGATTTTTGTCATGATTTTCTTCCTTCTATTATACAACCTACTGATGTTGTGACTCCACCAGGATGGCCTGTTTTTTTTTTTTTAGTTAGTTCTGTACTTCTTCCTGGTGGGTGCAGCTGCATCTCTGCAGCTATTAACATGCTTGTATAGGGTTTGTGTGAACAGATCTGTGTAGGCAGCAGTATTTTCATGGTTTATGGAGGCTTGAAATTTTCCCAGGTTATCAGTTAATAGTAGGAAGTTAGCCTTAGAGTAGTTCCTGCATATTCCAGGGCTAGCTGGGGTTACATGTTTTCTTTTTACTTCAAAGGAGACCATTTTGTGGTTTGACCTTAACATAAATGACATTACAGTAGGGGGTGTGCAGGACTCTCCCATATTAGTGAGGACCAGATCCAGTATAGTTGCACCCCTTGTTAGTTTATTGAAAATCTTGTCCAGGAAGTTTGTGTTTACAAAATCCAGAAATCTTTCTATCTATACACTTGGTGTCATATATGATTCCCAGTTAATAGTGGGGTAATTAAAGTCACCTATAAATATGGTATTGGGTTGGATGGTGAGTGTTTCCAGTAAGTTTAAATAAATGGTATGGGTTTCCTGGGTCATAGTGGGGGACCTACAATTTGGAAAAAACTGGTATTGGATTTTGCCTAAGGTGATTTGAACATGGAGAAGCATAAGTGCATTATCCTGTTGGATCAGCCTTGAGGTATGTTATTTTTTTTATGTAAATTGAGACACCTCCACCTTTAGTCCCTGTCTGTGTAGTAGCTGGCCTAAATTTGTGGAAGGCATTATAGTCTTGCATTGTCGATTTGCTCTCCATGGCTGTAAACCATGTCTCAGTGACTGCACAGATGTCAGCATTCTCTAGGGTGAAAAGACCTTCTAGGGAGTGGAGTTTTTTGTTTAGACACCTAGCATTTAGCAGTAACACCTTTAAATTTTCTTGCTTTTGATTTGCTATATTGGAAGTACTTTCAGTATAGCATTGCCAAAAAAGGCACTATAGGGTGGGACAAGATTTTAGCTAATATCTGAAAGCCTAGAGGCGAGATGTGCTGACCATCCCTGGCAAAGCAGTGTAGTCTGTTGACCATCTCCTTCCATGCTGACAAATATTTCAGCCCCTAAAATGACACCAGAAAATAAGCCAGTTATTAAAGTTAGTCATCTTTTGTTCATATTGTGGCATCATCCTTGGAGGAGGTAAAATGCTACTCAGTGACAGACTCATGCCAGCCTGGGACACATATTCTGAGAGCTCTATGATGTCTATCTTCATATAATCTAGGGAGGTATGTCTCAGGTCATTTCCACCCACATGGACTATGACTGAGTTGTACTGATACTTGTGGTCCAATGCCCTGAATGCATGCATAATGCAGTGGATCCTTACTCCTGATAAGCAAGTGACTGTGACTTTCTCCTTACTCAGCCTAGTGAGAGGGACATCAGTGTATTTCACAGTGGAGTCTCCTTTGACTAGAATGCTGGATTCTTTGGTGGCTTGCCTTATGGGCTTAAAAGTAGTGGTTCCCCGAGATGTGGCTATATGTGTTAATGCAGGTATTGTTTTGTAAGAGTGCATTTGGGATTACTGAGGGCTGCATTTGCTGTCCAATTCACCAAATGCAGCCTGGACTCAAGAAGATACAAAGAATATGCACTGCTATTCTGGCTGTGGGCTTCCAAAATCCAAACACAGACTAGGACAACACACTGTCTATTTACTAATCTGAATCTTTGGCTTAGCAGCTCAGGCCCCTTTCTCACCATTGTCTCTATGAACCTCAATATACTCTAGTGCCCTTTACCCATATTAAGTGTCATTCATACAAGTTATTATTTCTGTCTTACATACACACACACACACACACACACACACACACACACACACACACACACACACACACACACACACACACACACATGCAATTTCCAGTGAAAGCTGGCATAATTCTGCAATTCCCCCCTTAGTGTTTGCTTTGGCAGGGTAGTACTGCCACCACCCTAGATATGGTTAGGGGTCAACACACCTGTTACCTGCACTATTCTTGTACTATAACCAAATAAAATAATAATAATAATAATAATACTCTGAAAATGGTAATATGCAGAGTGATCTGGCCAGTTAGAGGTGGACATAGCTACTATACAACCTGCAATGCTAAATATTAGCTTCTCCTATGATTATAAAAGACAACAACAAATGCAATGTAAATAAAGCTGCAAGTGACAAAAAAAAAAAAACAAGAATTATTGTATCAGTAGCCCAGGTAATTGTTCATCTATAAAATGCAGTTAAAATTATTGTTTATATGTAAAGAAATACAAGAAAGTATTCTGGATTTAAATATATTCCTGCCAGCAGTAAAACACCTACAGTGTTGCCATGTTAGGACACTATTCTGCAACTGATTTATGTCTATACCTATCAATGGTTCCTAATTGTACCTCACTTTGTTAGGTCTGCTGCTTTTAAAATTATTGGTCACTAAAACACATCCTTCAGAAAATTCATGCTAATTCAACTCTTGTTAGCTTTCTAGGGATAGTAGAACAATATCAGCAAAGAAAAGAATTGTCCCTGATGTTGTACATTTGTCCATCATTATTTCTTTGGATTTATTCTTCATTCTTTAGGTAAGAGGTTGAGACCTACGACTGCTCAACTAGTTTGTTTCCACTGATTCTTTTTTCATTCACTTTTTTCCTTTTTGGCCTGATACTCATAAATGTTGTGTTTTTCTCACAAATCGAGAACTGCAAACAATAAATAATGGTAAATGTTTGAGATTCATAGTTGCGACAGTGCACGGTAATGGAAGAATTGTTGTTCTATTAACTTTCTAAGTATGTAACAGCGATATGTAAACTCTGCCCATATGCTTTTGTACATTTCTCTCCTCTTATTACTTTGGCTTTGTTCCTGATTCTTAAGCTAAGAAGCTGTCAACCATGATTGCTCAATGCAGCGTTTTATACAGTTTTGTATCCTAACCTTTCAATGCTTCCAGATTTTTACCTCACTTTATTTGGTCTGTCCCTCATAAAATTGCTTTTTTCTGACAAATCATTGAGGGCTGCAGTCAGTACATGATAGAAATGACAGACATTGGAGATTCAGACTTTATAGCCTTCATTCAGAATTTTCTGCTGCTGTTTGTTTAATGATGATTTTACCAGCAGCTCTGTTAGTGTTAGTCTGTCTGGCTTTTGAATATGGTGTATTAGCGCAGTGTTTGACTTGCAACAAAGTGAGATGGCAACACAAAAACAGACTAGATTAGTACAAGCTTACATAACTTTGGGAAATGACTCACTGCTCCCTGCTGTCTAACTACCTTTGTTTTGTAGATATTTATACTTACTTCCCAAGAAAAATGATGTGCATGTAAATTTGCATATTTTATGTAAATATATATGGCAGTGTCCAGAATGGCTAAAGACCGTATCATGAGACAACTTGGTACAGAGGTTATAAATTGCTGCTAACCAGAATGGAATGATTATTTAGTAAGAAAAATGTGTGTATGTGTGTGTGTGTGTGTGTGTGTGTGTGTGTGTGTGTGTGTGTATGTGTGTGTGTGTGTGTGTGTGTGTTTGTTGGTCAGTCATGAATATGTGGTTTATTAATATTTCCTTGTAGTAACTTGATACAAAATGACTTCACACAGTACCGTATGATATGAAATGAAAGTTTATATAATGCTGGGAAAGTTGTCAGTGATACATGGTGTGTAACAACTATCACTTTGCAAATCTTTATACTTTATAAAAATTATGATATATATATATATATATATATATATATATATATATATATATATATATATGCATATGTGCATATTTTATGTATATATCTCAGGCAGTATTGACATAGTTGCACCAAAATTTGTATTTAAACACCAGGAAGTGATGCAGTGCAATTTCTTCTATTCTGAGGAAGTTTTGCTAAGTTCAAGAATGGAAGTGCTTAGTTTGTTGCAATAAAAGAAGTTGCAGACATTTGCAAAGTGGTGTTTTGTTATTTTTATGTTTTCTTTGTATGCTTTTTGTGTTTTTGGATAGTTGTATAGTGGGATAGCATCTCACAGAATTGCTCAGAACACAAGTCAGGAATGGCTGCTGCTCCATATAAAGACTTCAGTAAGTGCGATTTTTATGCAAAATTATGAGCACCTACAATAAAAATATATATTTTTTAATTTTACCCAGAAAGATTATATATGTGACATCATGGCATCAAAAGAAACCTGCAAAAGTTGTCACTGATAGAAGTTGTCTAAGTACTACCACTTTGTAGATACTTATACTTTTTTAGTAATAAAAAATGCATACATGCATAAATGTCATATTCCATTAAATATCTCAGGAATTCTTCTCTTGGAAGCACAGCAGAACAGCATTCACATGTCCAGTCAACACTGAGGTCATGAATGACTCCTAAGACAAAATGGTGTACTCAGTACCTGAAATAAATGATTCCTTTGCCTGAAATATTATGACTATGATATATATATATATATATATATATATATATATATATATATATATATATATAATGTAATGTGAGTTATTTTCTTGAAATAATAGGAGCATGTGATATATATATTAATAGCTGTATTAATAATTTGAAGCAGAAGGTGTTATACGATATTCCATGGTATCAAAACAAGGCATACACAATGCTGGACAAACATTGCACTGATAGTTGATACCTAACTAGAAATGCTCAATATACAAACAGGAGCTGCCTTAAGCCAACTGGTGCCCTAGGCAAAAGGGCTCCATGATGCCCCCCCACCACACCACACGGTGTCCCCATCCTGGTCTACCTACAACAAATAAATACTGGAAAAGCGCCCCTGTTAGACTGGCACCCTAGGCAGCTGCCTAGTTGGCTTATGCCTAAGGCTGGCTGTGTATACAAATATACATACTAGTCATAATTATGTAAATATTTCAAAATGGAGTGACACCTTCAAAATTGCTCTATAGCAAATTGAAGCTTGCATGTCTACAAACAAAAGACATATTGCTAAATGAGGTCTGTCAACTATGGTTAGTGAAATATTAACATATTTTGGTATAATTACAGAAAATATATATATTCTCTCATTACTTGTTCAATATAAAATCACTGTTATGTCTTTCCAGCATTTATATATAATAATTGTCAAGAAGAGCATGTGCTGAACAACTTTCATGTTTAACTTTCTATACAACTTTTACAGTTTTTGAGCTATGTAGAATTGTTTACAGGCAGGTTGCAAGCCTGAATTTTGGCTGTCCTGGTAGGAACTCTGCAGGTATCAGGAGGTGTAAAATTGTACCAGTGGTGAGTACTAATGAGTTAATCTGTAATATGTGTGTTTCCTGTGGTATGAGAATGCATGACATTTTCTCTATAAATGTAAAAGTGAGATGAAAGAAAAATAAATTAATGAAAGTTGTCTTCTGAATTGTAAAATATAACCTCTTGCTTTTCCTTTGTCAGGAAACCAAGGGTCATAAAATGTAATTAGAGTATTCTACAAAGAGGCAGCTGCTCAAAACTGTGAAAAGTAGTAATAACTGATATGCTGATTCTTTAGTCTGTGAAGGTGAAAAAACTTGTTTTATTTGAGAAAGAATACTGTAGTCTGTTGTAATCCCTGTTTTTTGTGGAAACAGAATGATGAGGTAAAGTGTATATATTTAGAAACAAAAGCACTGTCCATGTAAGTCTTTGCTTGGGAGATCTGTGAAGTTTGCTGTTTGAATTCTGCCTTGTATAATTTTACTAAGTTAGAATAGTTAGGTCAAGTAATTTTTAAGTAACAGAGTATTTGATTAGCTGTAGGTCACATTATTTTTTAAACATCTGTATTGTACAACTAACTGTTATTTTTATATTCATTGTGCATTGTCTTGACCTCTACATGTTTAATCTGCATCAGCACTGCCTCTAGCAAGTGATTTATTGAATGTATAACATCTTATGAGTGATATTCATTATTTATGTATTTATTTAGTTATGCATTACCATTTGTTGTCTGAAAAGAGGCCGGGTATTATTTATCAATGCAAGTTGGCAAAGTCATGGTGCCCAGATCCGGTTAACCAGATTGCTTGAATATACAACCAGTGAGGTATAATTTTTAAGAATTTATAAATGGTTAAATTAAGATTCGTCAGAAAGCTGGTATGTTTAGTCTCCTACCATATGTAGACTGGCAGAAGTTAATCCATGCCAGGAAGAAGGTGTTTGGAAATGAAGAATCCCACAAGCCTCACCTAGGAATTGTGTGTGTGTGTGTGTGTGTGTGTGTGTGTGTGTGTGTGTGTGTGTGTGTGTGTGTGTGTGTGTGTGTGTGAATAATTTCTTTGAAAAGCAATTAACATTCATAAGGGATGCTGTAAGACACTTTGGCTTAAAGAAGCAGTGGAGAGGAAGGGTCTTTTGGGTATGTTCCAAGGAGTGTAGGCCGTGTCCCTCACATACCTTGGGTGGTACACTAGTTGACAGTGGTGGGATTCAGACCACTGTTTGGTTATCCACATATATCGGAGAAGGGGTGTTATCTGTAACAGTCAGTAGGAAAAATTGAGGATGGAGTACCACACATACCCACCTAGGCAGTTGCATACAATATCATCATATGGTTAGAATGGGGAGTGTGAAGTTCAGCTGAAGGTTGAAAAGGGGGCGGGGCAAATTAGAATTGGAGAATGAATTTCAAAAAAGCAAATAAACAAGCAATAAAAGAATGGGGCAACATGATATTAGGAAAGACAAAATGAGAGCTATGGGAAGAAGAAGGATTAAAGTGATTGGACCTAAACATGTAGAAGTTTGAAGTTGTGTGTAAAAGAAGGAGATCAATCGACAATCAAAACAGGTGTTGGAGAGGCTTTAGTCTTTAAATCAGTGGAAGAGTTAACATTACAGCATGGACTTCCAAGCAAGGAATGGTGGGGATATGCAAAACTAAGAGAAATGCGATGGAATCAAGTAGGACAGAAAAAGGAAGGCTATGAGTAAAACACAGAATTGCCCAGGGGACAAATGTGAATGACCAAAGAAAAATAAAAGCATTTTGTGAAGGCCTTAGAGTGAAACAGGAAAAAAAACACAGTCAAGGAAGAGAGAAGTAAATGGAAAGGTAGAAAGTTGGTCAATGAACAGAAAAGATGGGTTGAAACCATCAAGAGTTACTTGACAGATGCAATACCTATGTGAGACAGGGAGTAAGAGGACAGGCCTATGTACAAGTGTTATATGATTTGTCACTGCATGCATTTCATCTCATGCAGAAATGCTGGTGTTTTTCATCAGTGGTACAACTGGTCAAATTATGTAATGGTTGAAGTTCATTGTTTAGACCATCACATAATTCCAGGGCTTTTCCCTTTCCTTCCTGTTTGTGTGACCCTGGATTTACTATATTTAATTTCAGGGGATGCAGGTTTGCATCTCACATGCTGGGGTATGGGGGCAAAGCTCTCATCTTAAAAGCTGCTGTTTGTTTTTCTTTTTGTAATCACAAATGTAACATATTGGTTTACATTTGTGATTACTTTTTTCTTTGATTTTAATTTTGATTACTGGTAATCACCAGCAATGAGTTTGCTTGATCTTTTGTGCTTTGAACAAACCCACAATGATTATACATTATAAACTCATTTTGTGTGTGTGTGTGTGTGTGTGTGTGTGTGTGTGTGTGTGTGTGTGTGTGTGTGTGTGTGTGTGTGTGTGTGTGTGTGTGTGTGTGTGTGTGTGTGTGTGTGTGTGTGTGTGTGTGTGTGTGTGTGTGTGTGTGTGTGTATGTAGAGAGAGATATATAAATATATATATGTGTGTGTGTGTGTGTGTGTGTGTGTGTGTGTGTGTGTGTGTGTGTGTGTGTGTGTGTGTGTGCGCATACGTATAAGTCTCTGCACAAGCTTTGCATTTGTCTTGTGCCCAGACTGAACATGAAAGGTTCCACTAACTAGGTTATCACACTTCTGTTAGATATGCTTTGACTCATCAGATCATCTCCTCTGTTTTCATTCCATGTTTTAATACTGCCCTAAAACTCTACAGTAACATCCATGTTTACATCTGATATATTGCCTTCCCAAGTTTTTAGAAGTGCCTGGGGTGTCAGCTGCCCCATCCTCAACACTTCCTCATCATTAAAACTGATCTACAGAATAAGTTGATATAACAAATAAATCACGCTCTGTCCACTGCCAAATATTTAGAGACTGTAGGCATTATTCTTAGAGTGAGATGAACACAGTAAACATCACATTAAGATATAAAAATCCAAATAGATATACATTGTTTATTTTTGGGGAAAAATATTCTGGCAAGCATAAAAAAACAACTTTTCTTCCTCCTTTATTTCTGGTAATCATAGTCATTTACTCCATGAATTAGCCATAATGGTCAACTGTTAGTCTCTACTGAGTCTTCCTGTCTTCTACTCCTTTTCCTTCCTTCTCTTTACTTACTCCAATCCTTCTTTTTACCGCAACTCTTTCCACACACACAGCACTTTGACTTCAGCCACATTATTAAAAGTGGTCAGGCTTCATTTCTTGAAACTTACTTATAAAGATCCCTTATGCAGCTGATCATTTTCATCCTTCTTTACTAAGTTAGCCTGAAGTTTTATTCTCAAACGCCTTACCACCATCTTGAATCCATCAGTATCATTTAGTATTATTCCACCCCCATGAAAACATGCATTACTGTCTGCATTTCACAATGCTTCCAGCTCAAATCACTCAAGGATCTTAATTCTATAACTACTCTTCCTGTTCCAGCATAACATCTTTAAAAAGAGTCTGCTCCCAACTTCCTGAATTAATAAATCAACAGTTTCTAACTCACTGTCGGTATGGATGGCCTTCAGGTTACAGTGCTACTTTTGCATGTTTACCTGCATCCAAATCCATTTACCATTTCATGGACTAAGAGGTAGTAGCTATGTCTACTTTATAGATTTTAAGCATGCATTTGACTTGGCAGATCATACTGTATATAACCAGCCTGAGCCACATTAAACTATACTTATATAGGAATTGTCCATTCTGGTTCACACAGTGCTCAGTTGAGGGCCTGCTTTTATTTTTTAATTCTTTTTTTCTCTTTATTACTGGTCTTCTTTCTGTAATCTCTTGTGCTTATGAGACACTTTGTGCTATTGACGTAGAATTGTTCATATCAAAAGGTAATAGAATGGGAAGAGGCCAAGAATTTATTTGGATTGGAGGATAGAGATTGTCTTCCCTATCAAAGATTGATATCACAGTATAGTCAAAGAGAAAGAAATAGGGGGATCCTAAGGAAAAAAAAACAGCACAGGTAGAGTTTTTAGTAGAATCTAGACCAGAAGATGCTGTTAAAAAGGGATAATTAGTAAAGCATATAACATATTGTATGGTAACTATAAAAAACAATCAGAGGAGGTTAGAAAGGATTGAGAAAAGAGATTTGATAAGCAATTTACAAAGAAACAATGAGGGATATATTTAGGTCTCCTAAATATGCAACAAAGTCTAGAAGATTTAGGATCTTTGCTTGGAAGTGTTTCCAAAGGCATTTTTATACCCCAAGTAAATTCCAAAGAATTTTTCCTCGGGTAGATAGCAGAATGCTGAAGGTGTGATGGGGAAGAAAAAGGTAACTGGGAACATATTTTCTGGGAGTATAATGAGTTGGCATACTTTAAACATTCACTGTAGACTGCTCTATCAGAAATATTGGTATAACTAAGGACATTTTTTGACCCATGATACAGAATCAGAATTGCCTAGGCATAGTAAGGCCTTGCTGAGTCTAATTATGGTGACTGCCAAAAAAGCAATTACTAGTAAAAGTCTAAACCAACTCTACTAGAAGTAGTAAATATAGTAACAGAGATAAAACAGCTAGAAATGGGATCTTTAGAAAAAGTAGGAGCAAATTACATAGAAAAACATGGACAATGCGGGAATAGTACATGCAGACTGATGTTTTAGAGGAGGAGTGAGGTTTTAAAGAAGGCGGGATTTGAATGCGCTATGTAATGATTGACTGACAATGGCTGGATAGGTTATAAATGATGTATAATGTTTGCAACTAAAAATATGTCAGTATGGTTTGTTTCAATTTAAATATGTTTAGATCAGGTACCATTAAGGATAAGTTCAGATTTGTTAGTTTGGCCTAAGCTTCTTAATGTAGCTGAGGAAGGAGTTATGCTTTCCTGAATTAGTTGCTAACCATTTCAACTAATTATGCAGGAAAGTTAGTTTGAATAAACTGATCACTTGACATATCTCTAGCTATGCTGAACTGCCCAGTTATGAATGCTTTTCATCTTGTGCTTAATGGTGATGTGTTCCATCCCTTAAAATAATCTCCAAAATTACTGAGCGTGTCACTCTGTCCCTCATCTCATTTTTCTGAGAATTAAGCTCAGTAATGGCAAGTAGAATTGAAATGCTCTTGCTATTTTTATTTTACAGGTGTCAAAATTAAATCAAGAAATTAATACAGTTGAAATGGAGCAAGCATTGGTCCACTGTTCCTCTTATCTCCCACTTTGTGAAATCTTTTGGAAACCTCAGATACTTTTCCAGCAATGATCAATGTTTTTTTTTCCATGTAATTTGATGAGTTACTTTTGGCACTAATCTCCTAAAAAAAAAAAAAAGAAAAGAAAAGAAAAAAAAAGAAAGAAAGAAATAATTTGGTGGGGTTCTTTTAAGAGACCACCACATCACCATTAAGTATAAGATGAGGACTTTCATGTTTGAGCTGCACAGCATAGCTAGAGATATGTCAACTGGCCAATTCATTTAAACTAACTTTAGTGCATAATTTGTGGAAAATGGTTAGCAGCACCATTTACCTAAGTTCAGATATATTTAATATAAAAGGAAAAATGATTAAGGTTTACTAAGGGTTATCAAGAGAGGAAGAATGTTTTAAGAAATGATCATGAAAGCAGAGTAAATGAATGGGTATTTTGACTCAATATTCATAAAAGTATGGTGAGGCAATAACGTATAACTGGGGATAATTTTACGAAATTTACACAAATATGAAAGAGGTTCTGAGAAAAATCAGAATTTAGACAAGGAAATTAATACCTATTGAAACAATATCAAATATGAAGAAAATAGTATTTGGAAGTAAGGTTGTCTGTAACTCATTTTTTGGCAAATTATGGAAGGATGAGGTAGTACTCTGAAATTGTGGAAGGCAGGTGCAAACATATAAAAAGAGAGATTCTAACTACTGCAGGACTCTAGAAGCATCTAAGCAAAATAAAAATATGAAATATTGTAATACAAAAGTAAAAATTATATTCTAGAGTGCATAAATATAAAACTGTTTATATAAACTAAATTGAATCTAAAGGAAACATGCGCCAATAAAATGTATAGATAAAAATAATCTGTTACTTAACCATTAAATAAGACAAATGCAGCAGTCCAAACCTTGAACTAAAACATCTAATAAATTTACACTGTTGCTGTGATGCCCATGCTGAGTGATTCATCATGACCATTTAAAGAATACTCTCATTACCAAAATGTGTACATATTACTTGCATTATAATTCACTTATGGTATATATAGTGTATCAAGTCAATTTGTAATCTATCTAATAACTGAAAAAAATAAAGCTGATAGGGATATACGTCCGTGATAGTGAAGTATTGCAACATGAAAGAAACCTGAATGACAGTTACTAGAAAATTATCTATCACATCTTTTGTTTTTCTCCCAGATTAACAAAATATGGGTATCCTTGAATGAAAATACTATAA